>NC_061122.1:139840647-140140647 GCF_002878395.1 Capsicum annuum | reverse complement strand
CACTAACTATCACAACATATGATTTTAATACTTGATCCACAACTAATTAATCACCTATGGGAGTAGATACACACAAAGGCACATATAAAAAATCACTAGTCAACTCCAACCATGGTGCATTATAGGTAGATATTTAAGAATAAGTGGATCCCAGATCATCTAAAGTAAGGGGTGATTGGTGACATGGAAAAATTGTTCTTGTAACTACAACATGTGAAGTCTCAGCCTAGGTCTAGCATGTACTTCACATAACTAACAACTACCACCACCTGGTTAGTTACCTGACCAACCTCCTATCCTACCTATCTATGAACCTCCTTGATTACCCTAAAAATAACCTCTGCGACCATGAGAACCATATCTAGTTGAGAGATAACATACTCTAATAGAGGACGTACTCTCTATTGTAACAACAGTCACCTTAAGACTAGGACAATCCCATAAATAGTAACCAAGAAGTCCATAAATAAAATAGGAAAGATGAGCTGCACTAAAACAAATGGATATGGCTAACCTAGAATAACCACCATGTCTAAACTGACCAGAAAGTTAACCCCTCGAAGACTGATCACTGCCCTTACTAGGGCAATCACTAGCACTAAATGGACCTCTATTTGTAATTTAAAGAGCTACCTGAATCGGTCGACTAGGATGACTCTGAGGTTAAAAGGATAGATGCAGAGGATACCTACTCTTTATGCTGCCATCTTTGAGTTGGGAACTACGATGGCCTCCACTAAATATGGCTTGAAACATAGGATTCTTATCACGAATCTTACTGTCCTTAATGTACATCTCCTCTATCACCTTAGCATGATCAAAAACCTCAACAAAAGACCAACCCACAACGCTAAAACTCTAAGTAGACATCCAAATAGGATCTTAACCCTCTAACAAAGTAACAAACTCTCTCTTACTCAATAGCCAAAATAGAAGTCACATACCTAGTCAACTTATGAAAATAATCCTTAAACTCTGCAACTGTCATAGAGCCCTACTCCAATATAGAGCATTTATGAATTAGATAATCTCTAAAGCTCTGAGGCATATACTTCTCCAAGAACATCTTGGAGAACTAAGTCTAAGATAATAGAGAAGATCTAGCTAGACTAGAATCTATGTAACCTTTCCACCAATAATGAGCAGATAAGTTTAGCTAAAATATAGTGTAATCTACAATATGAGACTCAACAAGGACCAAACCAAAATGCCTATACTCATAAGAAATCAGAAACCCAAACGCATCCTCGCCTGGAGTACCTAAAACTCTTGTTGGAGCTAATCTCAAGAATCTACCCAATATCTTCTGCTCATAAGAAGATATAGTAGGCTGATCAACCACTGGTTAAACAACTGCCAACTAAAAAACTATTGATGCATGAGGAACCTTAACTTTGGGAGCCACAACTATAGGCTGCACTCCCACCTTAATACCACACTGATCAGTAGACTATATACCATCAAACGGCATACCACAACCTATCCACAAATATTGAGTCAATGCATATCTAAGCAATGAAGAAGAAACAAACCCTGGTAGAGTGTAATGCCCCAAAATATAATCTCGAGACATCACATGGTGCTCAAGGCTACAAGTATCCCCAAGATATCCTTTTGAGCCTGCTACTAGATCTGAACCTTACTTTAAGATAATCAAATCAAGAAATAATGCTATATTATTCCGAAAACTAAACTAAATAGACTGTTGATACTATCTGAATAACAAATACTAAAAGTTTATAATTAAACTCGTGGTCAGACAAACCTCTACTTCTAAACAAATAAGAGCCATTGGGGGTCAATAGACCCCCAACTGACTCGGGATAAACTAAAAATAATAAATCAATTACTAGAAAGCTAGAAATCTAAAGAAGTAGGCCCTCGAATCATAAGGACTCACCAACTATAAGAGCATAGATAGAGATGCTGGAACTACTCACACTGCTGATACTGAGCACCTGAACCTACATTATAAGACAATGTAACATATAGACATATATGTGGATCAACACTTTGAGGATGTACTGAGCATATGGGGGTGTAATGCATAAGTAAACATCATCATAATTAGAAAGTAAATGCATGTAGATGTATTTGACTCATATAATCTTGATTATCTGAAATATCAAAATATAAAATCATGTATAAAATATCATACTTGTAAATCCAGTGAGTCATAACACTTAGTCTTATAAAAGCTTTTCTATCATTTTTTTCTTTTGAAACTTGGAAGCTTTGGGAGCTTTGGAAATCTTAGATCTTTGGGAGTTAGGGAATTTGGGACTCAAGGAGTTTCTTCTAACCAATATAAACCATGTAAGCTGACATGGAGTTTAACATCTTGCCTACATTGGGGAGAGCTATTCTACCCTTTCCATCAGAATAGAACATTAACTTAAGTGATCACTATCTTAGCCCACTATAGGCATTTAGAACCTAAGGTAGCTCATAGTTTTTGGGAATGAGACCTTGTAATCATACCCAACTCAGTGCTAAATACTACTCCTATACTTATTGCTCAAAACTTTTAGGAAATCCACCTTAAAATAATATAAGGGTTTATAATGAAAACCAATTATACTTCTCTTTGTTTTATATCATAAATAATGTGAATTCTTATCTTAGCTTAGGTTCAAATGATCAATCTTTCTTTAAAATAAGAATGCTTGCTTGTTAAAGCATGCTAATAATGTACTCTTTATTAAATATCAAAATTCATACTTGGGTTAAAAGCATATGTACTTAAATGATCATAATTTCATAATGAAGCTTAATTCTAAAAAATTATCTTGTAAACACTAGAAATATGAATTCACAATAGGAATGTACAATTCATGATATAAATCCTCCATTCAAAGCATAAATAGGTGGGATAAACCTGCAATTCAAGGCTTAAATCACTTATATATTCATAAACTTAAAATAAGAGTCTTTGGGTATAAACCCCAACTTGTAAATCATGAAATCTTCAATAAGATTCAAGTTTTTAGGATCAAGGATGAAAGATTTGTCCTTGTTCAAACACCACATATTTTGGATGATGACTAGATTAGCAACTTTGCTTTTGAGACTCTATTTGTTCTCTTGAATGATGGTTTTGGGAATTCTTGTGTTTAGAATCTCGAATCATGAATTAATTTGGAAAAAATGGTGGAATCTTGGGATTCTTGAGGTTGATTGTTAAAGCTTAGGGTTTTTGGTTGAGAGAAATCTTAAGAAATATATCATAAGATGCTTGAAATATTCCTAAATCTTGTGTTTGAATGGAATTGGGGGCTGGGAGAAGTCTAAAATACCACTTTTAACTTCTAAACGAAAATGAAAAAATGAATTGGGGTCCCGATTTAATGTTCCACCAGGATGCACCACTATCGCGGTGGCTCACTGGAAACTGATGAATGGGAAATTGGGATCCTCCACAACGTGGAGATATTGCGTTGTCCCACTAGATTTTGACACTTGGGACCTAAAACTTTATCGCAATGCTCCACCATCGTGGTACCCTATAGAAATACCATTTTGGCCTTCGGGGTGATGCGCCACTATCACGTTGGGTTACTAAAATTCAACTATTAGGAAAATGGACCTCTACACAATGCACCAATATCACAGAGGTCCACTAAAAATTGATAAATAGGAATTTAGAACTTACTGTGATACGTCAACATTATGGTGGTCCACTGGATAGTGACATTTATGAAATTGTCCATCACTGTGATGCGGTGACTACCCAGTTGGCATGCTGTCAACTTAAAATTCTCTAACATCTTCACCTAGCATTGGATTTGGGCGCATTTAGTATTGATAAAAAACTTATTTAATTTCCCACAAAATAAAAAGTTTAAATCTAGAAAATTCTATGCGAAACAAATATTAATCATTTTGGAAGACACCCCTTAACATTCTAGGAACGAATTTAAGCTAGAAAAAGTTTGGGGTATTATAATATCTCTCCTTTGGGAACATTCGTACTCAAATGTGGCTTGCGAAGTTGAAATACTAAAAACTGAGTCCATAACTGGAATATACAACTAAAAGCATGACTCAATTTATTGCAAATACAAGAACTATCGAATGAATGGCTATATAAAGCTGAAACTTAGACTGAAAAGAGATGATTTGAGGAAACTTGTTACCTTAAACTGAATCTAAATTTGCAATGAAAAGATGAGGATACTTGGTAAGCATATCTGCTTCTGCTTCCCTAGTGGCTCCCTCAATGGATTAATTTCACCAAGGAACCTTGACTAGCGGGACTTTTTTGTTCCTTAGTCTATGAGTCTGATGGCAAAGGATTTCAACTGGAATTTCTTCATAAGAGAGGCTATCATAAACCTCTGTACTTTCTAAGGGTACTACAACTGCTGGATCACTCATACACTTCTTCAACAAAGTCCCATGGAACACCGGATATACGAAAGATAAATCTATAGGCAACTCAAGCTTATATGCCACCTTCCCAACATGGCTCAAAATTTTAAAGGGACTATATAACATGGACTAAGTTTCCCTTTCTTGCCAAATCTCTTTATCCCCTTCATGGGTGACACTTCTGAATAGACTAAATCATCAACTTCAAATTCAAGATCTCTTTTTCTTACATCCGCATACGACTTCTGATGACTCTGTGCTATTTTTAACCTTTTTTGAATCAACTGTACTTTCTATATAGCTTCTAACACCATATCTGGCCCTAACAATATGGCCTCACCCACATCAAACCATTCAATTGGTGATCTGCATCTCTACCCATAAAGTTCCTCAAACGGGGCCATCTGAATGCTAGCATGATAACTGTTGTTGAAGGTAAACTCAATCAATGACAAATGCTCATCCCAACTACCCTTGAAATCAAGCACACACGTTCTTAACATATCTTCTAAAGTCTGAATGGTCCTCTTAGCTTGACCATCAGTCTGAGGATGGAAAGCAAAACTAAGATGAACTTGGGTACCAAGACCTATCTAAAAAACTTTCCAAAATTGAGAGGTGAACTGAGTACCCCAATCTGAGATAATGGACAAGGGAACTCCATACAATTTGACTAACTCTCGGATATACAACTTAGCATAATCCTCAACTGTATAGGATGTATGAACTTGGAAGAAATGCACTGACTTAGTCAATCGGTCCATACTAACCCAAATTGAACCATGATGACGAAGCGAATGGGGTAACCCTATTACAAAGTCCATATTCACCTCTTCCCATTTCCAAATAGGAATACTGAACTCTTGAAAAACAACACCAGGCCTTTGGTGTTCTACCTTAACTTATTGACAAGTTGTACACTTAGCTACGAAATCTACTATATCTTTCTTCATACTGCTCCATCAATATATTTCTCGCAAATGTCGGTATATTTTAGTAGCACCAGGATGAATAGAGTAACACGCACCATGTGCCTCAGCCATAATCCACTGTCTCAACTCATCTACATATGGTATACACAGTTTACTCTGGTATCTCAACACACCATCTCCCCTCTGGGAGAAAACCTATACCTTGTGGTCTTTAATCGACTCCTTCAAATTAACCAAGATGGAGTCCTAATATTGTTTCTCCTTCACCTCGGAAACTAAGGAAGATTCTGCACTACTCTGCACCCAAATGCTACCCTCAGCCGAATCAACCAATCTAACACCCAACCTAGCCAAATGATGCTCTTCTTGAGCTAACTCTTTCTTATCATTCTTCATATGAGCAACACTTCCCATAGACAATCAACCAAGGGCGTTTGCCACTATATTGGCCTTGCTCGGATGATACAACACACTCATGTCATAATCTCTTAGCAGTTCTAACCACCTTCTATGATGGAGATTTAACTCCCTCAGTGTAAACACATACTGTAAGCTTTTTTAGTCTGTGAACACATTAATATTCACACCATATAGGTAATATCTCCAGATTTTCAAAGCAAACACCACAGTAGTAAATTCAAGATCATGAATTGGGTAATTCTATTTATAAAGCTTAAGCTACCTAGAGGAATAGGCTATGACCTTACCTCTCTGCATCAAAACACAACCCAAAAAAATGCTAGAGGCATCACAATACACAACAAAACCATCCGTACCATCAGGTAATACTAAGACTGGTGTTGAAGTGAGTCGAGTATTCAATTCCTGAAAACTCTTCTCGCAGGAATCTGACCACTGAAACTTAACCTTCTTCTAAGTCAATCGGGTCATAGGAGACACAATGGATGAAAAAACATCAATAATATGTCTATAATATCCAGCTAAACCTAAGAAACTTCTAATGTCTGGTGGAGAGAAAAGTCTAGGATAATTTCCTACGACTTTTGTCTTTTGGGGTTAAACTCTAATACCATCACTAAAATAATATGACCAAGGAAAGCAACTGACCTTAACCAAAATTAACATTTGTTGAATTTGGTGAACAATTGATGATCTTTAAGAGTTTACAACACAGTTCAGAGTTGGTCTGCATGATCATCCTCACTATGAGAGTAGACAAGAATATCATCGACAAAGACTATGACAAATATGTCCAGATACTGTTTGAATACTCTATTCATGATGTCTATGAATGCTACTAGGGCATTGGTTAGCCAGAAGGACATGACTAGAAACTCAAAATGACCATAGCTGGTTCTGAAGGTTGTCTTTGGAACATCACATTCCCTTACTTTAAGTTGATGATAGCCGAATCTAAGGTCTATCTTTGAGAAATAACTTTCACCTTGGAGTTGGTCAAATAAGTCATCAATTCTAGGAAGAGGATATTTGTTCTTGACTGTGACTTTATTCCACTGATGATGGTCAATGCACATACGCAAAGAACCAACTTTCTTTTGAATCAATAGGACGAGTGCCCTAAAGAGAAATACTAGGTCTTATGAAGCCTTTGTCTAGAAGATCTTTGAGTTACCTTTTCAACTCCTTAAGTTTGGAATGAGCTATACGATATGGAGGAATGAAAATAGGCTGAGTATCAGGAAGAAAATATTTTGAATTTTATTTCCCTATTGGGAGGTACCCCTGGAAAATCTTCAGGAAAAACATCAAGAAACTTATTAATTATACTGACTGACTAGGCTGTTAGAGCCTCAGACTTAATGTCTTTGAATTGAACTAGATGAAAGATGCACCATGTAGAGATCAGCTTTCTAGCTTTAAGATAGGATATGAATTACCTGACCACTCAAAGGCTAGCTCATCGGGAAACTGAAACTTCACCACTCGAGTGTGACAATTTATGGATGCATAACAAGAATGTAGCCAATCCATACCAAGAATAAGGTCAAATTCAACCATGTTTAATTCTATCAAATCTGCTAACATGATCTTATGAAGGATAATAATGGGACACTTTCTATAAATCCTTTTGGCAACAATTGATTCCCCTACTGGTGTAAAAACTAAGAAAGGCTTAGGGATCTTTTTAAAAATTATCTCAAAATTCACAACAACCAATGAGGTCACATAAGAGAAAATCGACCCAGGTTCTAATAACATATAAACATCAAAATGGAAGACACGAAGCATACTAGTCACAACATATGGGGAGCTCTCTTGCTATTGGTGGGATGGTAAAACATAGAACCAATTCTGGCGTTGAATACCACCGGTACTGGATGATGCGCCCTGAGGAGGGGCTGGGCAAGCTGCAGGAGCTGGTGCACTGGTAGCCCCTATTTGAGGATAAACATCTCCATGTCCCTTCTTAGCATACATGTACTCTCTAGTTCTAAGACCTAACTTGCCACAACAAAAATAATTCTTTTATCGAGCCAAGAACTTACTAGGATGAGTTCTACCATACTTAGAACATGGAGGATAATTATGCTTACCACTCATACTATTCTGGGACCTAGACATAAAAGACTTACCCTACTGCTTCTGTCTACCTCTGGGAGTAGGAGAACTAGCTGAAGACATTGCTGTCAATGGTGAATGACTCTAAAACTGTAAGTAATTTCCCCCTGCAGACCTTAACTGACCATACTCAAACTATCCTATTCTATCCTTCTTATTTCCTCTCTCTCTTCCCTTTAACTTCTCTCTCTTAATCTGCTGGGCATAAGTCATCAACCTAGAAAGATTTAAATCTCAGATAAGCATAGTAGTCCTACACTCCTTAATTACTAATCCCAAAAATCCAGTAACAAACTGACTCATACTAGATCTGGTGTTATCTATCAACTCAGGAGCATACTTAGATAACTGGTTGAATTTTAAGGCAATACTCTTTTACAGTCATTGAGCCCTACCTCAGGTTCATGAACTCTTCAACCTTTGCTTTTCGCAACTTACATGGAAAGAACCGTTCTAGAAAAGTATCTTAGAATATCTACCAACTCATGGGAGCTGCATTATCACCCCTACCTTTCTTCTATATGACAACACAATCATAAGAAACATCTTTCAACCAGTAAAATGCATCACTTGGGTGATTTTTTTTACCTCATCTACATAAAGTTATGGGTCCTTACCTACTTATAACCCAAGCAGATTCATCCTTATAAAGTCATGAAGTCTGGCTGTAACTAAATCACTCCCTTGTTGATGTGTAATTGCAGCCTAATAATTTGCTTAAACATTAGCGGTCACATCTTGGGCTAACACTTTAAAGGCAGCCTAAAAATTGGCATGCAACACATTCTCATTCAGGGGATCAAAAGACTGGGGTGGCTGGTTATCATTCCTACATGTATTTGCTCTGCGAGGAGGCATATTTTATCATGAAAGAGCATAAGTTAATAACAGGAAGAGATAGCTATAAGCATGATAGATTAGGAAAGAAGGAGAGGATTTTCCTAAATTACTCCATAGCCTTTGGCTTATATATGTGGCGTGCTTCACACCCATGATTAAGACTCTACGTAATAAGGCTCATTTGACTCCTTAGGATTCTTTAAACCTTAGGCTCTAATACCAAGTTTGTAACACCCCAAAATCTAATCCAGATACATCACACGGTGCTCAGGCTATGAGTAGCCCCAAGATAACCCATTGAGCCTACTACTAGATCTAAACCTTACTTTAAGATAATCTAAGTAGGAAACAATGTTGTATTATACCAAAAACTAAACTGAATAGACTGTAGATACTGTCTGAATAACAAATACTGAAAGTCTGTAGTTAAATCCATAGTCTAACAAGCCTCTACTACTAAAGAACTAGAGAGCCATTGGAAAAACCCCCTAACTAACTCGAGCTAAACTGAAAATGATAACTCAATTACTTTGAAAGCTAGAAATATGAAGAAGTAGGTCCTTGAATCATGAGTGCTCACCAATTGTAGAAGCATAGATAGAGATGCTCAAACTACTTACCCTTCAGATACTGAGCACCTAAACTTACATTGTAAGATAATATAGCACATAAACATAAATGTGGATCAGTACTTTGAGAATGTACTGAGTATATGGGGGTGTAATGCATAAGTAAACATTATCATAATTAGAAAGTAAATAAATGTGGATGTATATGACTCACATAAGTTTGATTATATAAAATATCAAAATATAAAATCATGTATAACAAATCATACTTGTAAATCCAGTGAGTCATAACACTTAGTCTTATAAAAGCTTTTCTATCATTCTTTTCTTTTAAAACTCAAAAGTTTTGGGAACTTTGGAAATCTTGCAACTTTGGGACTTCGGCACTTAGGGAGTTTCTTCTAACCGACATAAACTATGTGAGCTGACATAGAGCTTAACATCTTGCCCATGTTAGGGAGAGCTGTTCTACCCTTGTCATCAAAATAAAACCTTAACTTAAGTGATATCTATCTTAGCCCACTATGGATATTTAGAACCTATGGTGGCTCATAGTTCAGGAGCATGAGACCTTGTAATCATTCCCAAACTCAGTGTTAAATACTAATCCTATACTTATTGCTCAGGACATTTAGGAAATCCAACTTAAAATAGCACAAGGGTTTATAATGAAAACCAATTATATTTCTCTTTGCTTTAAATCATAAATAATATGGATTCCTATATCAGCATAGGTTCAGAAGATCAATCTTTCTTTAAAATCTTAATGCTTTCTTGTTAAAGAATGCTAATAATGTTCTCTTCATGAAATATCAAAATTCATACATGGGTTTAAAGCATATGTACTTAAATGATCATAATTTCATAATGAAGCTTAATTCTCAACAATTATCTTGGAAACACTTGAAAAGATAAATTCACAATTAGAATGTAAAATTTGTGATATAAATCCTTAATTCAAAACATAAATAGGTGGTATAAATATGCAATTCAAGGCTTAAATCACTCATATCTTTATAAACATAAAACAATATGCTTTGGGTATAAACCCCAACTTGTAAATCATGAAATCCTTAATAAAATTCAAATTTTTGGACACAAGAATGAAAGATTTGTCCCTTTTCAAACCCCACATACCTTGGATGATGAACTAGATGAACAACCTTGCTTTTGAGACCCTATTTATGCTCTTGAATGATAGTTCTTTGAATTCTTGTATTGGGAATATTGAATCTTTAATTAATTTGAAATAAAAAATGGTGTAATCTTAGGATTCTTTAGCTTGATTATTGAAGTTTAGGGTTTTTAGTTGAGAGAAATCTTGATAAATATATCATAAAATGCTTGTAATAGCCCTAAATCTTATGTTTGGACGGAATTGGTGGCTTGGAAAAGTCCAAAATACCCCTTTTAACTTCTAAACAAAATTGAAAAAAATGAAATGGGGTCCTTATTTAATGAGCCACTGCGACGCGCCAATATCGCAATGGCACACTTGAAACTGACGAATGGGAAATTGGGGTCCTCCGCGATGCGGATCTATCACGTTGTCCCACTAGATTTTTACACTTGGGACCTGGAACTTTAATATGACATGCGAACATCATGGTGTACTATAGAAATGCCATTTTAGACTTTGGTTCAGTGTGCCACTATCGTGTTGGGCTACATGAATTCGACAATTGAGAAAATGGACCTCTCCGTGATGCGCCAATATTGCAGAGGTCTGTTGGAAATTGACAAATGGAATTTAGACCTCACTGCGATGCATCAATATTGCAGTGGTCTACTGGAAAGTGAGATTATGAAATTATCCTTCACTGCGACATGATGATTGCCTAGTTGGCACGCTATCAACTTAAAATTGCTCTAACTTCTTCACCGAGGGTCGAATTTGGGCGAATTTGGTATCAATAGAAAATTTATTTAATTTCCCATATAATGAAAAGTTGAAATCTAGAAAATTCTATGTGAAACAAATATTAATCATTTTGGAAGACATCCCTTAACCTTTTAGGAATAAATTTAAGCTAGAAAAAGTTTAGGGTATTACAAGGAGCCTATGCTGGTCATTGGTCCACCAATGGTTATAGTGGAAAAATATCTAGCTCAAGTGCAGGCAAAAGGTCTGGGGAAGATCACAAGGCTGTATGAAACCTTTAGGTCATCTATGAATAAGAGAAGGATCACTGGGCTCAATCTTAAGACCATCATTTCATGTAGCGGTACCCTTCTCTCATTTCCTGTAGCAGTAGTTTATGTCCTGGTCATCTATAAAAGAGTAAATTCAAAAGAATACTTCTAAAAACTAAATCAGACTCTTAGCATGGTATGAGTGCAAAAAGTGAAAAACTCCTAAGAATTTCCCATAGCCTCCCGAAGATAGGTAACGAATATCAATATTTGATCTGCAGGAATCTAATAAATAAATACTGTTATATAAATAATAGCAGTGAAACCTTGGCTATTGTACTAATTTTTTATGACCTAATTGATGTATCATGGTTGCACCTACTAAATCCTATGTGTAGGTAAGCCAAAGCATGAAATGGAGCTAACACAATTGGTTAATTTTATAGGAAATGACCAATATAGGACAAATTCAATAAGCATAAGTTAAAATATAAACAAAATGTAATAGGAAAATAATCAGCATATGAACACCAATCCTAAGACTTGGTAGAGCCAGTACAAGAGCATCTAAATGTCAATAATACAACCCAAAAGACTTATAATATAGTTAATACATTTGTTTCAATACAAAAAACTAAATAACATTAAGATAGAAAGAAATGGATGAATCTGAACTCCAGGAGCTCACCCTATCTCCAAAAGATCAATTCTATATGAAGAATGATCAATGGTGATAGCTAGTACTCAGCCGTACACCAAAAAGGTGTATAAGTATAGTATGAGTATAAAAATAATGGTTACTCACTAGGCCTCATTAAATAACTGATCTAAGTAATGCTATAAAGGTGATATAATGCCAGATAATCATACCTAACTCTCTGGGTACAATATCAAATTTTAAGAATCTCCATTAAAATTATATAAAAAGAGTAAGTAAATTAAAATAATGGAATAATATAAGGAAACAAAACATGCCAATATCATTTTCCATAATAGATTGATAATTCATAATCATGAGGCATCATAAAACATCAATACAAGAAAACACAAGTACAAAGTTGTCTACCATACGCCAACTGATGGACAAAGTAACTAACTTATCATAGTATCCATACTACTAGAGAGTAAATCCAACAGAAGAATAAATAAATAAATAAATCAATATTAACACCAGCATCATCATTATTCAATCATTATTCAACTACTCACTATCAATTAGTTATTTGCCAACGTTCATCATTTTCCAACACATGACAATATACTTAATATGATAATTATTTAATAATATTATCCTCAATATATACCAATCACACTTTAGTAGCTAGTCAACTCTTATTAACTAATCCAATTACTTACTAGACATCTGAAAAACCCTATCTTTGGTCCCTTAGAAAATTACCTAAGTTGGAGTTTCTGAACCACATAAGACTAGGAGGTACTAGATGTATTATAGGGTATGTATCATGTAACCCAGTCATATATTATTCAGTGTTGGATGGTGTCAGGTAGTTTAATTTTTAGAATGGATACAACTAGGTTGGTATGAGTTGTATGGTTTTAGATGGGTTATTGGGTTGGGTTTTCAATTACTTTATTTGAAATTTAGTAACTCAAATTGCCTCTAAGAATTAGTGGATCACCATAAGTTATGAGGATAGGGTAGAGTCATATAGTCCAACTCGTATGTTGGACAGTTTTAAACCCCTTATGATTTTTTTATGTGTAAGGGCTAAGGGTACTAGTCGTATGCTTAGGTATGATTTTTCCTTGGTGGTTGTATGTTGGATAGTATTGGGGGTCCACAGTTATAAATAATGGGTACCACTCGTATGGTAGGGTATGATTATAGAGGGTTGGTCATACCTTTCGGTGGGAAAATTTTATAGTTTAAGTTGGGGGTATTGTAGATATTTCACCATATAAATCTTTGGGACCTCGTGACTTAAAAAATCTTTTGGGGCTTCATTAACCTATTTGAAATCAATCAAACACCCTACACTCTCTCCAATCTCTCTCACAAATTTTTAGGTCAAGGTAGGCTAGGGTTTCTTTAATACAATTAATTTTAGGCTTAAGAGGGTGATATCTTTCCATCTTCTATAATATATAAGGCATGATACTCCTCCCTCATTATTAGTTCCAACAAAAGATGTGTTTCATAAATTGTTTTCATGGAATAATTATGTTATGGTTTTGGGTTTGCAAATGTATGTTGGGGGTTTTAGTTATAATGGTTGGTTATAGCTTTCCTATGTATTTTACTAATGGTTTTCATGTTATAATGGTGGTTCTATCAATTGGTTATATGGGAATGCTGAATTGGTACTTGATTTTGGATTTCGAAATACCATGCCCCCTACATGTTTGATAAAATGCCTATGAGAATGCTTTTACTATAATGTTTGACTTTTATGATAACTATGTCATGGAATAACTTAATAATGGAACTTAACTTTGTTTAAATAGTTTTAAATGGTTAAATTATAAGGTCTTAGTAGTTATGGTTTTGTTTAATTGATAGCCTTGTGGGGCACAAGGGAATCCCCCAAGCAAACATAATGATGAACTACTTGTGTGGTACATGGAAATCCCCCAAGTAAACTTATTAATAATGTAATATATGGGTATATGGTAATTCGTTTGCTTCTTTACAAAGTTGGCTAAGGAAATTACTTGCCAGCTACAGTCAGTATGACGATGTCACTACTTATAGCCTTTGTTATTAACAAATGGAATTAGAGGTTTGGTTATGTGGTTATAGTTTTAATTAGACAATAATGGTAGGTTGTGATAGTTAACTGTGAATGTATGAGTCCAATGGATGAATAATGGTAACTCTTGTTTGCCAACATGACGATTGGTCATGGCGACCATATATGATCTTTATGTTATACACAGGAATCCTCTAAGTTACACTTGAATATTTTTATCATAGAGAGCAAAGGGTACACTGGAATCCCATACTTCTATGGTATCTTTGGTTCATACGGCTACACGTATCGGGGCTTGTTCATAAGGTAACACTAGACACATATAGCCCATGAGTGGTTCTAGGATGGTTAAGCTACACATACCCAGGTTAACGATTTAAAATGCATGCCAAACCCAGTTTGTTTTCCCGACATAGATATATATATGTATAATTATGAATGTATATGGTTTTTTACTTAGTATTAAAGTTTGATGTTATTTTAACCTTATCTTGAGTGCATGCTAGTATTCATCTGCTAAGCCATCTTCGGGTACTATATCCCCACACGATATATGAACTGTCTATTCTACTCCTTCTGCATAGTGATTGGATTCACGATCAACTTGGTTAGATTGAAGTGGAGATCTTCCATATTCTGTAAGATTCAAATTTATATCATTGATGCATTTACTTATTTTGTTCATTTTATGGACTATGGTTTTGGCTGTGGTCGGGGGCATGTACCAATCAAATATTGTTTTACTTATGTATAGAGGCTTTGTGGAACTACTATGGGTTGGTATGGGCAGTGTTGGTAGTGGTGTCATCCTTAGTATTAGCATTGGTATTAGGGCTAATACCCTCTGATAGTATTTTTGACTATTCTATCCTATTATGATATGTTATGGACATAAACTTGGTTATAATATCTATTTTGTTATGGTTGTTTGTTGGCATTGGATGTTTGATCTTTTTTGTATTGGTCATGGTCTTAAACGTAATCCTAAGTTCTTTCTGTTGTTAAACATTCTATCATATTATATGTTTGACATTAATTTGACTTAGGCATGTGTTTTGAGGTTGGGTAGGGTAACGGGGGCGGTCTCTGGTGCTAGCTAGAATTGGGATGCCTATTACAACTTGTTTCGATCATGTCAAGTTGGTATCAGAGCTTTAGGTTCATTGTCAATTGGGAATCAACAAAGCTATGTCGAGTAAAGTTTCTTTTATGGGTATGTAACACTCCACACTCATAAGAGAAATGTTATAAGGCATTTTAGAATGATTTACTTCTTTATGTTTTATATACAAGCTTGGAGTTTATGTCTTGGAATCTTCTCTATTTCCTATTTGTTTGCTTTTTAGGTCATACCTCAATGATCTAATATTCATGAAAACTCCTTTATGCCAACTAGGGATAATGTTGATGGGACACACTCTACTCAGGGGATCCATACTTGATCTAAGGGCCCAATATCTAACTTTTTTGGAGTTCCACCAATTTTCTCTAGTCCTTCTTAGGCTCCTTAGGCAAAAGTGATGAATACTGAGTTTCGTCAGTCAATTCATATAATTGTTCAGTTGGTAGCTTCTCAGGCTGAGCATGGTGCTTGTGGTATTCTATCTTCTGAGGCTGCAATGGTTGGTCAGTTTATAAAGTTGAGTCCTCCAACTTTCACTGGTGTTAAAGTGAAGATCCGGTGTTAAGGTGAAGATTCCTCAGGGTTTTCTAAGTAAGATTAAAAAAAACTTAATAGTGATACATGCCATGACTGTAGAAGGGGTGGATTTTACAACCAACTAGCTGAAAGATATAGCGTACCAATGGCACAAGGAAAGGGATAAGGCAAAAGGTGATGTTGAGGAGTCATCATTGTGGGAGACTTTTTCTAATGCATATCTAGATTGCTTTTCTCCTCAAGAGTTAAGTGATGTAAAAGTAGAGGAATTTGTTAATCTGAAGAAGGAAAGATATCAATCAAGAAGTATGCCTTGGAATTTAACTAACTGTCTCAATATGCTCCAGAGACAGTGTCGGATATGAGGGCTAAGATGAGAAATTTGTATAAAATATTATCTCATGAGTTGATCCTTGAAAGCAAGACTGCATTGCTGATCAAGAACATAGATATTTTTAGGTTGGTTGTTCATATGCAATAGGTGGAGAAGGAAAAAAGAAAGCAGGCAAACATTGGGAAGAGATAAAGAAAGAAGTTTAGGTTCTCTGAGAAGAAAGGTGGCCAACTACAAAGTTGTAAAGATGGTGGTGAGTGGCCAAAGAATAAGTGGGGAGGTTTTGTTATTTCTCCATATCTTGTGCTTCTTACCTGAAATCATCGAGAGACATACATCAGTAAGGTAGAAATAACTTTAGCGAACGTGGTGCCTAATTTTAGGCTAGTGGGGCTTATTCGGCTTAATTATGTCCTCCTTGAAGGTTCTATGGTCGATTGGATTAGGGTTTTTGTGATAAGGGGAGGGACAGGTGCTTTAAATGTGGTCAGCTAGGCCATATACTTAAAAATATCTGGTTGGTAAGGTTTTTTTTTGAAAAAAATAGGGTTTTTGTTGCCTCTTCATTTGCTCCTGCACCAAAGGGTGTTTCTTCTACATCAATTTCTGCTTCTGGTATCAGCACTGGCCGAAATCAATTATATGCTCTTATTTTTCTGCAGGAGTCTGAGGCATCGCCTAATTTTGTGACTTGTACATTACAACTCTTTTCACATGATATGTATTCTTTACTTGATCAAAGGTCAAAACTCTCTTATGTGACCCCATTTGTGGTTGTGTATTTTGGTTTCAATCCTGAGGTTATTTCAGATACTTTTTCTATTTTTACCCAGTAGGTTACTATATTATTGCTAAAAGAGTCTATAGGGGATGTATGCTATCTGTTTGTATTAAGGAGACTTTGGTGGATTGTATGAACTATATATGGTGGATTCTGATGCTATTCTATGGATGGATTCGTTAAACTCATGCTATGTGTCTTTATATTATAGAACTCGCAAGGTTGTCCGTAAGGCCCCTAGTGAACCGGTTATTAAGTGGGTGGGTGGTTCCGTAGCTCCTAAGGAGAGGTTTATATCATATCGTAGAGATCAAATATTAATCTCCATAGGGTGTCTCTATCATCTTTTTTGGGTTAAGGATTCTAACTCTAAAGGTCCTTATTTACATTTAGTTCCGATGGTGAATTAGATTCCAGAGGTCTTCCCTGATGACCATACTGGTGTTCCTTTGGATAGGGAGCTTGAGATTGGATTGAACCTAGTCCGAAAACTCATCCAATTTCTATTCCCCCTTATAGAATGGCTCCAGCTGAGTTGAATTAAGGTGCAACTTAAGGATCTTATGGATAAGGGTTTCATCTCTCCTAGTTTGTCCCTATGGGATTCATCTATGTTATTCGTGTGTAAGAAAGATGGTTCCCTTCGGAAGTGTATTGACTATCGCCTATTGAATAAGGCAACGGTTAAGAACAAGTTTCCTCTTTTAAGGATAGATTATTTGTTTGATGAATTAGAAGGTGATAAATTCTTCTTCAAAATTGATATTCGGTGAAGGTATCATTAGCTTAAGATTAGGGAGGTTATAGCTGTAAGACTACTTTTCGTACTCGATATGGACAGTTTGAGTATGTCATTTAGGTTGACCAATGCTCCTGCAATATTCATGGATTTGATATATAGGATCTTCCTTATATTTCTGGATTTTTTTGTCATTGTGCTCATTAATGATATTTTGGTGCACTCTAAGATTGAGGTGGATCATGCCAATCAGCTTTTTGGTGTGTTGTAGACATTGAAAGATCAACGTTTGTATGTCGAGTTCTCCAAATGTGTGTCTTGATTGAAGGTTGTATCTTTTCTTTGTCATGTTATTTCTTGTAAAGGGATTATAGGGGATCCACAGAAATTTATGGTGGTTAAGAAGTGGACTTGATCCGCAACTCCAATAGAAATTCAGAGTTTCTTGGGTTTGGCCATGCCTTGTAGGAGGCTTATGTAATATTTTTTGACTATAGCTGCCTCATTGATTAAGTTGACACATAAGAAGGTATTGTTTTATTGGTTGGATGCGTGTGAGGGTTGTTTAGAGCAGCTGAAGGATATACTATCTTCGTCTCTAGTTTTTACTTTTTCGAAAGGCACTAAAGGATTTGTGGTTTACTGTGATACATCTAGGGTGGGACTTTGTTATGTTTTGATATAGCATGGAAAGGTTATAGCCTATACTTTTAGGTAGTTGAAGGTACATGAGAGGATTTATCCTAGTCATGATTTAGAAGTATTAGTTGTGGTATTTGCATTGAAAATCTGGTGGTACTATTTGTATGTATTGTATGTGGACATCTTCTCAGATCATAAAAGTCTATAGTATGTGTTTACTTAGAAAGAACTTAACCTCAGGCAGAGTAGATGGCTTGAGGTTCTCAAATACTATGATATGAGTCTTCACTACCAACCAAGAAAACATAATGTGGTTTCTAATGCTCTTAGTAGGTTGTCCATGAGGAGGTTAGCTAATGTTAAAAAAGAAAATTAGGAGTTTGTCCAGGATATTCACCATATGGATAACCTTAGGATTCATCTTTTAGACTCCAAAAAGGGTGATGCTTTAGTACAGGAAGTTGTGTGGTCGTCTCTTGGTGCAAATATCAAGGAGAAGCAAATGTTAGATCTTATCTTGATAAAATTATGGGTGATATTGGTGGGCAGAAGGTAATAGTATTTGGAATTATTGGTAATGGTACCTTATGGTACCAAAGGAGGTGTAACACCCCGATTTACTGAACCGGAATGCTACACAGTGCTCATGACCCCGAGGGACCACAAGCTAACCCATGACTGATATCTGTACCTGTATACTGCAAATCATCATATAATAATGCTGAATACATGGAATTGTAAGGCCATAAGGTTCAACTGAATACAATTATGTGGGAGAAAATGCCCAAAACAACTCATTCTAAACATAAATCTGAAAGCCTCTAAACTTTCTGAATAAGGAGTTGAAGGAACACGTCTCCAACTAACTCCGTAAAATAGAACTGAAGAAATAAATAAATGAATCAAATCTTATTATCCTTGAATTAATGAGGACTCACTATGTCTCTGCGACTGGAATGCTACCGCTACTGCTGGGATGGAGCTCATGTCTCGAAACCTATGGTGTAACATGAAAAGAAAGCACCATAGCGCAAATGCGTCAATACAACTGGAGTACTGAGTATACGAGGAAGGTAGGCTGAACATAAAGGGTTTCATGCATGAACAATACTGACTGACTAATATGAATGTGCGAGTGCAAACACACATATATAGAAACTGGGACCATGAATACGTGATATCATGACCAGTAAGCTAATACATGGTTTACTGATAACTGTCATGACTGATACTAAAACTGATAACATGTATGACTATATCTGACAGCCCTGTATATACTGAAATCTGAAGAATGCCCTGAGTTCTTTTACTAAGACTGATACTGAAACTGTGGGAAGTAGTGTTTAACCAACATGCCCCATGTATGCCGTTATGGCTAAGCTGGGGTCCAATCTCTACCCCGACTGGAGGGCTGTCAATACCGTGCCACGGGTAAGGACAGCCTGTGAGTGACCCTTTTCTGGTGGGTACTCAATGAGAAGGGTGGGAATGCTAAACTGACGGGTTAAGCCACCTCATCAACCCTAATCTGATTGGTTAAGATATCTCAACCTATGCTGGCTACGTACTTCTGGAACACAAGGATTGCTACTAAGAATCACACCCAAAACTGGCGGGCGAGTTCCCATCCTTGGGTTTACTCGGTGCTAACCTCTACTCCCATCTGGAGGGACTATACATGAATAACTGACAGTACATGACTTAATCTTACTGAATTCCATTGACTGGCGGAATGTTACTGATATCTGACAACTGACTAAGATCATGAGGTTTTCCCGAGTCTCATGACTTAATAAAGTCTATGGAATCATATCTTGAGTTCGGATATTGTAAAACATGACATGGATCTGGGCACACAGCTATAGTTTTCGGGTCCAAGTACCCCAGAACTCGATGGAAGAAAACTGACACACATGACTGACTTGATCATAAGAGTAGAGTCCATAATTTATAATATCATAAGGATCTCATACTAAGCATGGTTATCAACGATATATTACATGAAAGGATTTCATATCACATGGAAGTACTTGGAAAATCTTAATATCATGTTCATTGCATAATAATATTGGCAACACATACTAATAGCATAGAAGTTCATGTGGATTGCATGGTTATCATACATCTTGTTCATAAGTAGGATTTGCAAGTAAACATAGGATAATCTCATAAGAATAGTAATGTGAGAAATACTACCCATGGAGAGTCTACTGAGAGCATTGGCCACAACATTGGCCTTGCCCGGATAATAAAGAACACTCATGTCATAATCCTTCAAGAGCTGTAACCACCTTCTCTGCCGAAGATTGAGATCTTTCTGCGAAAAGATATATTGGACGCTTTTATGGTCTGTGAAGACATCTACATGAACTCCATAGAGTTAATGCCTCAAAATCTTCAAGGCAAAAACTACCGCTGCTAACTCAAGATCATGAGTAGGATAATTCTTCTCATATGGCTTTAACTGTCTGGAGGTGTAGGCTATGAACTTACCGTTCAGCATGAGGACACAACCTAAACCCACTCTGGATGCATCATAATAGACTACAAAATTGTTTGAACCATCTGGAATAGCTAGAACTGGAGTAGAGGTGAGTCAAGTCTTCAACTTTTGAAAGCTCTTCTGGCATGAATCTGACCAATAAAACTTAATCTTTTTCTGAGTCAATCTGGACATGGGAGATGTAATAGAAGAAAATCCCTCGACAAACCATCTGTAATAGCCAACCAAACCCAAGAAACTCCTAATATTTGATGGAGATACGGGTCTGGGCCAGTTTCTTACTGGCTCGGTTTTCTGAGGATCTACTCTAATTCCATCACCGAAAATAATATGGCCAAGGAATGTTACTGCTCTTAGCCAAAATTCGCACTTGCTAAACTTAGCGAATAATTGGTGATCCTGAGAGTCTAAAGAAAAATCCTGAGATAGTCTGCATGATCACGCTCTGTGCGAGAATAGACCAGAATATCATCTATGAAGACTATGAAAAACATGTCCAAGTACTGCTTGAACACATGGTTCATCAAATCCATAAAAGCAGCAGGGGCATTGGTAAGACCAAATGACATGACTAAAAATTTGAAGTGACCATACCGAGTATGGAAAATGTCTTCGAAATGTCACATTCTCTAACTCTGAGCTGATGATAGCCTGATCTGAGGTCTATCTTGGAGAAGTAACTAGCACCCTGAAGTTGGTCGAATAGATCATCAATCCTGGGAAGAGGATATTGTTCTTGACCGTGACCTTGTTGAGTTGACGGTAATCAATACACATCCTGAGAGAACTATCTTTCTTGCGCACGAATAATACTGGCGCACCCCATGGGGAAACTCTGGTTCTGATGAATCCCTTATCTAAGAGATTCTTTAACTGATCTTTTATTTCCTTGAGTTCTACTGGTGCCATTCTGTATGGCAGAATAGAAATAGGTTGAGTATCCGGAAGAAGGTCTATGCCAAAGGCTATTTCCCTTTTGGGAGGAATACCTGGAAGATCTTCAGGAAAGACATCTGAGTATTCATTAACAACAGGGACTATTTTTAGGCTAGGATATTCAGAATTGGAATCTTTAACATGCACGAGATGATACACACACCTCTTAGAAATCATTTTCCTTCCCTGAAGGTAGGAAACAAGTTGACCCCTAAACGCTGAAATGCTACCCTTCCACTCTAGGATAGGCTCATTTAGGAACTGAAACTGAACTATCCTATTTCTGCAGTCAATCCATGCTGAGAATGACATCAAAATCAGTCATCTCTAACTCCACTAAATCTGCTGATGTGGATTTCTGAGATATCATAATCGGGCAGTTCTTGTATACCCGTCAGGCTATAATGGTTTTACCCACTGGGGTAGAGACTGAGAAGGGCTCTGTTAGGACTTCGGGACTTACTCTAAAATCACCTGCTATGTATGGAGTAACAAAAGACAAAGATGCACCTGGGTCTAGTAAAGCGTAAACATGAATATGGAAATTCTATAACGTACCAGTAATGACTTCAGGAGAATTTTCCTGATTCTACCGGGACTGAAGAGCATAGTGTCTGTTTGGGCGTTGCCCACTGGTAGCACTGGAAATGGCACCCTGCTGATTCGAGCGACTGGACTAAGCTGTAGAGTGATTTTGCTGACCCTGAAGACTTGACTGTAGACACTCCCTAATCCTGTGTCCTGGATTGCCATAACCAAAACAGACATCACTACCGGCTTTGCAAATGCCCTTGTGGTTCTTACCACAAGTCTGACAAAGGGGATTTATTTGGGCACTGCTAACACTGTCCTGAGATTTAGAGCCTGGCACTTTGTTTATATTCCGTCTTTGAACTTTGGCACTAAAGCACTGGTAGAGGAAGGAGCTGGAATGGCTGACTTGGAGAGAAACTGTGAACGATTTCCTCCATCTGAGTTGGGGTGAGCAAAGTTGAAATTACCTAACCTTGCTTTCTTATACTGCCTCTCTGTTGTCTTAAACTTCTATTCTTCTACTTGGTGGGCATGGTTCATAAGTCCTACTAAGGTCATATCACCAATCTTCATCGCATACGTACACACATTTACGATGGTATCGTTGACCCCTGACATGAACTTGCTCATCTTAGCTCTATTGTCTGCAACTACATGAGAAGCATACCTGGATAGCTGAGTAAATCTGAAAGAATACTCCCTAACCATCATATTCCCCTGCCTGAGGTTGATGAACTCAAGAACTTTGGCTTCCTTCAGCTCTTGGGGAAAGAATCTGTTTAAGAAGGTCGTGACAAATTCCTTCCACTCGATAGGGCCTGAGTCATCTAACCTCTCAGACTTTCACTGTTTGTACCAGTCAGGAGAAACATCCTATAACTGGTAGGTGATTAACTCAGCACTCTTAATAGAAGTAAAACCCATGATGTCAATGACCTTCTGGACTTGGTTAATGAACTCTTGAGGGTCCTCATCAGACTTAGACCCATGGAAAGATAGAGGGTTCATCCGGGTAAAGTCTTGAACCCTAGCTGCTTTGGGAGTGGCCACTGGATTGGCCAGAATAACTGGTGGCTGTTCATTTTGTTCAGCCATGGACTGAGCAAGTATGGTAAATGCGGCTCTAAATTCCATATGGGAAACATGTTTGCCCAAAGGGTCTTTGGGCTGAGGAGCTAGCTGGTTTCTTCTCTTTGGGACCATCGTCTGGAATAAGAGAAGAATGGATTAGAATGAGAGTTTAACTTGTGATTATGCTCACTAGCATGCCATGAATAACGAAGAAAGGCGACTGTTCCTAAAACATCTTATATCCTCCCGTACATAAATGTGGTGTGCAACACACCCATGCACAAAACTCTACTAGATGTGTCTTTAAGACTTCCTAGGACTCTATTGAACCTTAGGCTTTGATACCAAGTTTGTAACACCCCGATTTGCTGAATCAAAATGCTACACGATGCTCATGACCCTGAGGGACCACAAACTAACCCATGACTAATATCTGTACCTGTATACTGCAAATCACGATATATTTATGTGGAATACATAGAACTGTAAGTCCATAAGGTTCAATTGAATATAATCATGTAGGTGAAAATTCCCAAAATAACTCAATCTGTACGTAAATCTAAACATAAATCTAAAAGCCTCTAAACTGTCTGAATAAGGAGTTGAAAAAACATATCTCCAACTAACTTCGTAAAACTGAACTGAAGAAATAAATAAATGAATCAAATCCTATTGTCCTTGAATCAATGAGGACTCACCGTGTCTCCGCGACTGGAATGCTATCGCTACTGCTGGGCTGGAGCTTGTGTCTCGAAACCTATGGTGTGACATAAAAAGAAAGCACCATAGCATAAATACGTTAGTACAACTGGAGTACTGAGTATATGAGGAAGGTAGGCTGAACATAAAGGGTTTCATGCATGAACAACACCGACTGACTAATATGAATGTGGGAGTGCAAACATACATATATAGAAATTAGGATTGTGAATACGTGATGGCATGACCTTTAAGCTAATACATGGTTTACTAATAACTGTGATGACTGATAGTGAAACTGATAACATGTACGACTATATCTGACAGTCCTACATATTTTGAAATCTGAAGAACACCTTGAGTTCTTTTACTGAGACTGATACTGAAACTATGGGAAGTAGTTTTTAACTGATATGCCCCATGTATGCTATTATGGCTAAGCTGGGGTCCAGTCTCTGCCCTGACTGGGGGGGTGTCAATACCGTGCCACAAGTAAGGACAGCTTGTGAGTGACCCTTATCTGGCGGGTACTCAATGAGAACGGTGGGAACCCTAAACTGACGGGTTAAGCCACCTCATCAACCCTAATCTGACTGGTTAATATGTCTCAACCTACGCTGGATACGTAGTTCTGGAACACAAGGATTGCTACTAAGAATCACACCCTGAATGGGCGGGTGAGTTCCCATTCTTGGGTTCACTTGGTGCTAACCTCTACTCCCATCTGGATGGATTGGACATGAATAACTGACTGTGCATGACTTAATCTTACTGAATTCTGTTGACAGGCAGAATGTTACTGATATCTGACAAATGACTACGATCATGAGGTTTTCCTGAGTCACATGACTGACTGAAGTCTATGAAATCATAGCTTGAGTTTGGATATCATGAAACATGACATGGATCTGGGTACACAACTATAGTTTTTGGGTACAAGTACCCCTAGGACTCGATGGAAGGAAACTGACACACATGATTGACTTGATCATAAGAGTAAAGTCCATAATTTATAATATCATAAATAGGGATCTCATACTAAGCATGGTTATCAACAATTTATTGCATTGAAACGATTTCATATCATATGGAAGTACTTGCACAATCTTAATATCATGTTCATTGCATAATCATATTGGCAACACATACTAATAGCGTGGAAGTTCATGTGGATTGCATGGTTATCATACATCTTGTTCATAAGTAGGATTTGCAAGTAAACATAGCATAATCTCATAAGAATAGTTCATGAGTATTCCAACAAAATTTACAAGGCACATTAACAACATAGAAGTCATTAGAACATAAGGGCATATCATGAATCCTTCACTTAGTCACAATTTAGCCATATTGCATGATTTCTAGTTTCTTAGGCATTTTATCAAACACCTTACATGCACATCTTAAGCACAGGTGAAATCATTAAATTATACATCATGAACAACCAAATTTACATGTTTCCAACTCATATGATATCATGAATTCACAATAAACATATAAAGATTCCATCTTGGGAATCACCCAATATCAAAAACATGATCATCAACACCCAACAATATAGAAATCATACTTTATAATGAAAAAGAAGAAAACAAACAAGCATCAACATGGGTATGATCATATCACCACAATCAACCAAGCTTTTGTATTTTAAAGATTGATTCTTGAACTCCACGGATGAAAGAAATCCGTGGATGAAAACCATGCATACCTTAGAAGGAAGATTCTTGATGATTGACGGAGAAATTTCCTTGAAATCGGATCTTCAAGATTAAATATGCAACCCTAGTTGTTTTTATCCTTTAGTACTCTTGGATGATGATATTTGAGATGAAAATAGGGTTGTAATATGTTTAGAAGCTATATATTTCATAGGGTTAAGTTTAGGGATGTGTAAGGAGTATTTAAAGACTTAATTACCTTTAAAATAACTCAAAACAGAGTGTTTTTGACACTTGGAATTGACTTAGGCGGCACCTAAGTGATCTCCTATGCTTGGATTGGGCGGCGCCTAACCAATCGCCTATGCTTGGGTTAGGCGGCGCCTAACCAATCGCCTATGCTTACTGTCTCTCATGAAAATAGGTATAACTTTTTGCTCAGGTATTGGATTAAGGTGAAATTGGTATCGTTGAAAAGATAATTTGATTATCTATAATTTGGTGGGTCTAAATCAGCCAAAATACCATATTAACCATGAGTTATATTCTTTCAAATATTACCCTTGCAAAATCGAACACTCAAACTTGATGGATTCAAAAACTCTTAGCTTGTATTACCTTAAGTGACTCATACGAACATTATTAATACATCATAAGCTATCCTATCACTAGAATATTCATTGTAAGTCATGTACTCAAGTATGAATCACAGGATAGGAGATTTCATACGTAGGAATACTTATTCACTTTCTTGCTTATAAACATGCGGGGTATTACAAGAGGTTATGTGCTGCTAATGTTGGTGGTTTGTAAGAATGGATATATGTTGAGGTACATGAATTATGTTATGTTGTTCATCCCGATTTTACGAAAATGTATCATGATCTCAAGGAGATGTATTGGTGGAATAACATTAAAGGGGATGTGGCTAATTTTATGGCCAAATATATGGTGTGTCAACAAGTGAAAGTTTAGTACATGAGACTGGGAGACTTGTATCATGAAATTGAATTGTCAGAAGGAAAGTGGGAAATGATCAACATAGATTTCATTACTGGTCTTTCATGTTCTAAGAGTTAATTTAATTCAGTTTGGGTCATCGTGGATAGGACTACAAACTCGACTTATTTCTTGCCAGTGAGAATAAACTTTTTGATTGAGGATTATGTGAGATTGTATCTTTTTGAGATAGCAAAGCTACATAGCATACCTATTCCTATCATCTGTGATTGTGGTATACAGTTTTCAACTCACTACTGGTGGTCATTTCAGAAAGGTTTGGGCACTAAGGTTAATTTGACTACTTCCTTCAACCCACAGATGGATGGAAAATTAGAAATTACTATTTAGATATTGGGGAATAGGCTTCGTACATATATGATTAACTGTGGTGGTAATTAGGTTGAGCATCTATCTCTTGTACAGTTTTCTTACAATAATAGTTACCATTCTAGTATTGGGATGACCCCTTATGAGGTATTTATTATAGGAAGTGTAGATCTCCTATAGGGTAGTTTGAGCTTGGTGAGGTAGATATATTTTTCTCGAATTTGTTTATATGTCTAGGGAGAAGGTAAAGTTAATTCAGGATAGATTAAGGCTATCGAATGTTGGCAAAAGTCTTATGAGAATTTAAAATGAATGGACTTTTAATTTAAGGTTGGTGATAAGGTGTCCCTAAAGGTGTTGCCCGTGAAAGAGTAATGTGATTTGGGAAAAATACGAAGCTAGTTCTCATTATTTTGGTCCTTATGTGATTTTAAAAAGGGTTGGTAGTGTTCTTTATGAATTTGAGTTTCCTTCTAGTTTGATCTTCATTCATTTGGTGTTTCATGTCTCTATATTAAGAAAGTGTCTCGGTGATCGTTCATTAGTTATTTCTTTGGAAGGATTGGGTATCTCAGTTTCCTTATCTTATGAGAAGGTCCTAGTTGAGATCTTAGATTGGTAGGTTTGTTGGTTGTGGACCAAGGATGTAGCTTCAGTTGTGGTTTTATGGTGGAACCATAAAGTTGAAGAGGCAACCTGATAAGAGGAAGAGGACATGAAGTCCAAATATCCATTCCAGTTTTATACTCTGGGAATTCATGTAGAAGGTATGTGTTCTTCATCATACTTTTGTTTTCAAACTTTGTTAAAGGAAAGATCATTCCTTGAATCATTGTTTTCTAACTTAGTCAAAGGTTGAAATTAAGGTGTTAGGGTGTAAATCGTGTTTGTGCTTGACTTACCATTAATTTGAGGATGAATGATCCTAGTGGGGGAGAATTGACACACCCTGGCTTTATTCCCTTAGAAAATATCCTAAGTTGGAGTTGTTGGACCACATATGATTAGGAGGTACTAGTCGTATGGTAGGGTACGTATCAGGTGACATAGTCGTATGTTGTCCAGTGTTAGATGGTGTTAAATGGTTGAGTTTCTTGAATGGGTAGACCTAGCGGGGTACAAGTCATATGGTTGGTAACAAATAATTGAGTTGGGTTTTCCTTCACTTATCTAAAACTTAGTAACTTAACTTAGATCTAAGTATGAGTGGCTTACCATGAGTCATGAGGATAGGGTACGAGTCGTATAGTCCAACTCATATGTTGGACAGTTTTTAACTCCTCATTATTTTGTTGTGGGTAGGAGTTAAAGGTACTAGTAGTATTCTTGAGTATGAGTTTTCCTTGGTAGTCTTATCTTTGATAGTGTTGGGATTCCAAGGGATTCCTAGGGTACGAATAGTGGGTACCACTCATATGGTAGGATACGATTGGAGGGGGTTGGTCGTACCTTCCTGCGGGGAAATTTTACAATTAAAGTAGGGGGTTTTCTAGACATTTTCCTTCATAACTCCTTGGTACCCCATGACTTAAAACACCTTTTGGGGGCTTCATTAACCTATTTGCAAACAATCAAACACTTTAAACTCCCTTAAGTCTTTTGGGTCAAGAAAGGCTAGGGTTTCTTCATTACAATCAATTTAGGGCTTAAGAGGGTAGTTTCTTTTCATCTTCTTCACTATCTAAGGCATGTTAATCCTCCATCATTGTTGGTTCCTGCTAAAGACATGTTTCATAAATTGTTTTCTTGGAATAATTGTGTTATGGTTTTGGGTTTCCAAATTTATGTTTGGGGTATTGGTTATAATGGTTGGTTATGGTTTTCCTATGCATTTTACTTATGGTTTTCATATTATAGTGGTGGTTTGAACAATTGGTTGCATAGGAATGGTTAATAGGTACTTGTTTTGCCTATCAAAATAATATGCCTCCAACATATTTGAAAAAAAGCCTATGAGAATGCTTATACTATATTGTTGGACTTTTAATGTAAATATTGCATGGTATAACTTACAAATGGATCTTAACTTTGTTTAAATAGTTTCAAATAGTTAAATGGTAAGGTCTTGGTGGTCATGATTTGGTTTAATTAAATTTCTTATGGGGTACAAGGGAATCCCCAAAGCAAACATAATGATGAACTACTCGTGGGGTACGTGGGAATCCCCCATGTAAACTTAATAATAATGTAATCTATGTGTACATGGGAATCCATTTACTTCATGAAAAGGTTGGCTAAGGATATTAATTTCAAGCTATATTCGGTATCACGATGCCACTACTTATAGTCTTGGTTATCAATAAATGGAATTAGTGGTTTGGTAGTATGGTAATAGTTGTAATTGGGAAATAATGGCGGGGTATGATCACTAACCATGAAGGTGTGAGTTCAATGAATAGATAATGGAAACTCATGTTTACCGACATGAGGATTGGTCATGGCGACCTTATATGATACATGTGAGGTACATGGGAATCCTCTAATTACACTTGTATATCTTTATCATGGAGAGCGAAGGGTACACTGGAATCCCATACTCCAATGGTATCTCTGGTCCTTGTGGCTACACCCATCAGGGCCTGTTCAGGAGGTAACACTGGACCTATATAGTCCATGGGTCGTTCTAGGACAGTTAAGCTACACATGCCCACATTAAATGTTTTAAATGCATGCTAAACTTGATTCTCTTTCCCGAAATAAATATATATATATATATATGTATGGTTGTTTACTTGATTTTAAAGGTCGACATTATTTTATCCTTATCTTGAGTGCATGCTATAATTCACCTGCTAACCCATCTTTGTGGGTTGTATCCCTATGCGATATAGGAATCGACCATTCTACTCCTCCTACTTAGTGATAAGATTTGTGATCATCTCGGTTGGATTGAAGTTATGAGCTTCAATATTCCAAATGTCTCCATTTCATGTCATAGATGTCATTACTTAATTTTGTCATTTTCTAGACTATGGTTTTGGCTATAATCAGGGGCATATCATGACCGAATATTCATTTAGCGAAACTACTATGGGTTGGTATGGGTAGTGTCAATAGTGGTGTTAGCCTTAGTATGGCATTGGTATTCAGGCTTATACTATTTAGCTGTATTTATGATTGTTCCATCCTATTATGTTATGTTATGGACTTGAACTTTTCTATATGTTGGTTTTTTTATGGTTGTTTATTGGTATCAGATAGCCTAATTTCACGAGTAATAGCCAAATCCATGGTTTAGTTAATAGCATGGACATGGGCTTCTTTAATCGCATAAAAATAGCTTATTATGGCATCATTAATAATTGTTGTCAATTATACCATGAACATTAGTTCTAATGGCATCACAATAATTTTCTACCAAGTTTACTCAATAATTTCTCAAGGGGAATTTTCTAGGCATTTCATAAGAATCAATGGGTCTCAAGAGGACTACCTCAATCTTGGCTTAATATGGGTCAAGGTCTTACTTCTAAATCCCCCAATATACATTTTAATTAATCTCTACCCAAGACTATGATAAGGTATCTAATTCAATTCTAAGATGTGTAGCATGCCACCATTAAATCCAAGGTAGATATCCTACTCAAATACTATCACTATGTCTATTAGAACTAAGGAAACCTTATTAAAGTAGGCAACTAAGGCCAATCTTGACCTAAGCATGAATGACAAGGCCACCTCCATCTAACAAGTGTAATTCTGAACATTATCATGCTAAAAAATAAGACATCCAGTCTAATCTATTAAGGTTCAAGATAGCTAGCTACGCATTACACTATATGGATCCAAATAACCTAAAATATTCAGCTAACCACAAGTATTGCATAATCATAAAACCAAAACCTAAAAACCCTCCCAATCTTATAAGATATCACAATTATACCATGATAAAGCTCATTCTAAAAAGAGATAAGCCTAACCTTTCTCAAATCCGAAGAATTCTCAACATACTAAACTTTCACTTTCCCCTTTTGAGATGCTTCTACTAGGTTCCAATCTATGAAAAACACATTTTACATATTAATAGAAGAATATCATACCCATACTACACCATTGTTCATTGGGTCCAAAAAGAGCACCAAAAACCCCCAATTGGGTAACACTTATATTAAACTCATTTTTGATGTCAATACAATGTATATATATATCATCAAGGAATTATAACCCTCAAGAATGGATAAAAACCAAGCTAATTAGGGGCTAAAATAAATCCCTCAAGCTATTTGCAATTTTGGTCCAGAACTACAAAAATTCAACTATGAATTTGAAGTATTCTTACCTTAAATCTAGCAATATTCATGTAAATATGTGTTAATAAATCTTCCAAGTTACCCCAAGACACAATTACATATTAGTACACTATTTTAGGATTTCTAGGTCTCAAGGATTAGTGTAAAATGACCAAAATGCAGCCTAAGGTCTCATTTTATACCCATACCAGGTCATCGAGTAGTTCTATAATACTCCATGGATTTCAATTGAAATGTACTTTGTGCGATCCCAATGGTCCAATATCAATGGCCCTTGTGCGATTGTGCATGCACCAGCACCAGAAAAACTTAGAAAGTTTTAGAAGTACCCACGAATGCCTCGGGATTCATTCAGAATCTTGCTATTGAACTATGAAACCACACTAATTTTGATGTTTTGGATGAAATGGAAAATTCAAATTTTCTATCCGAGATTGTTTAGACCAAATGTGGATCCTATACCTAAATTTCCAATTTTCTAACTTTCCGACCAATAGGTCAAAATAATCTGACAAGCATTGGGACCCAAACCATAGGTTTATTTTTCCTAAAGTTAATATTTTAGAGTTGCTGACACAATCAAAATTTGTATCCGAGATTATTTTACTAAAGTTTTTGCTAGTTGGCCATTTGGAACCAACAAAGATTTTTAAAAAGAGAATTGGCTCTAAAAACTAAATGAACTACCTGATAACTGAACTATCAGTTCCACAATAAATAACTTGGGGCAACTATAGAAAATCTCTAACAACAAAAATAATTACAAATACATAAAATGACCTTAAGGGACATTACATTGTAACTTATTTACTTGAATATTATTTGGGTTTATGCCATTTTCCCACTAATTATTGTTTTGAGTTGTGGTTTGTCTTTCCTACAAGTGGTGTTTAGTATATGTCACCATGACTCGAGAATTGGATCATGATAAATTCATATTAGATAATAGGAACACCAATATTATTGGTATAAGAGTAGGTGTCTAGTTGAGTCTTGCAAATCAAAATAGTGACATCCATTTATTTTCTTTTGTTGGCTATAGGAGATTCTTAGGATATCTTTACTTCCATCACTCATTTTGTGCAATGAATTTGGATTGGTATGTAAGATTCTCTTGGTTTCACTCATTTTTGTAAATGGATAGGATATAAGCTACTATACTATAAATGAGGACCCTAAGTCCACTAATAGGGAACCTACCAGATTACGTGGATAACATAGTGGTTGGGAGAAGATAAGAGATATAGTCCTATCTAGAGATCAGGATACAGAGCATTCAATAGACCCTATACCTACTCCCACGCTAGATATTCTTCCACACTTACTAGTAGTGGGTTAGGGGAAACTAAGTCTCCATCGAGGTTTATTTATTTGTCTCTTCTAAAAGATTCTCTAGTTTAGCTTCTAGGACTGGATGGTGGAGTACAATTTGATATTCCTCAATGTGTGGATCAATGTAGTACCAAGCCAGAGGCATAACCTGTCGTTGCATCTTACAAAGTTTTGATTCCTACAACACTAATAATTTCTCATCTAGTATTTACCCAACCTTCTATGTTTGTTGAGGTGCACAACATGTTTTGTATCTTCTTGAGATTTAATTTGCCTAGGTATTCTGGGGTACTAGGCGAGGATGTTTATGAGTTCTAGGTTTGTTGTAAGGATAGGCTCCATAATTTAGCCCTAGTTTAGAATTGTGTGCTCGATTATACTAATTTTTAATTAGATCTATCAACTCAACTTTATAGAGATACTATCTTAATACAATGCCATCTAGATCTTTGATTTTGATAGTCTCAATTCTTTGAAGTATGTGCATTCTAGCCTTCGAGATCATTTGAGATACCATTTCTCAAGATTGGAGAAGGGTTATAGGACTATTTTGGTGTATGATTCTCGATTTTAGGACTTAGGAAAACATGCTACATCAGTCCTGTTTATCTAGTATGAGCAAATTTGATATTTTATTATAGTACTTAGACTTTGTTTATGTATGGATACACAGAGTTTGTTTACTTCTAGTAGGTCTTTTATGAAGGTTTTCTAATCATGCTCATATTTTTGAGGAGATGCATCACAAGGCCCAAGATGGAAACTATAAGTGGCTACGTTATCAGGGTAGTTCTAGTGGATACTAATGTGGCTCATCATTCAGTGGTAACAACACTCAATGTAAGTACTCTCGATGCCATTCATACCATCGTCAGGTCTAGTCTAGTAAGCTCATTCAAGCTATACTCAAGATTAATATTGGAGGCCAACCTCACTAAATTGATTATTCTAGCTAGAGTAGTGGTTATCCTATGAGAGGTTCATCTTTAGGGATTTCTAGCTGAGGTTGTTATTTTGGGTCAGCCAAATATTTTGCTTATACTGTTGAACCTGTGTTCTATTATGATTGTGGGTACTTTAATCATTTCCTTAGAGAGAGTTCCTTACATGGGGTAGTTGTGCCTGTAGTTCAGAGTATTATTGGCATAGTTGTGCCTGCAGTGAACAATGTTCCACCTATTAGAGTAGTGCCGCCCCTAGATAGAGGTTGTATATAGGCACATTGAGATTGTACCTAACGTTCTAATAGAGGTTCTCGGGTAGGTAGGACTTGTGATTATTCAGGCACCCAACTAGGTGGAAGGCCAGGTCATTTATATTCATTACCTGATAGAATGAAGATCAAGTCATTAGATGTTGTTATTAAAGGTATGATCGTAGAGAGACATTAGCCAACTTTTTCATTATATAATTGGGGATCCACATAGTCTTGTATGTCTTCTTATTATAGACAACTCTTTGAGTTATCTTTGGATACTTTATCTGTCATGTTATGTGAATCTACACTCGTGGGTTATTAATTAATAGTTGATGGGTTTTAAAGATCATATATTGTGACCATTTGAGAGTTTGATACTCAGGAATATCTTCTGGAATTAAATATGGTGGATTTTATGTGATTCTAGGTATCGACTGGTTATCCCTCTATCATGAGATCTTTGATCAATTTTTCGATATCATTACCTTATCCATGCCTAGTAAATCCTCTATTGTGTTGCAGGGATCTTTTAGCCTCGAGCCAATGATGACTATTTCTTATATTTGGTCTAGGAGACCTTTATCTAGGTGTTGTGACCTCACTAATATTCATGATGTTAATATGGATAGTCCTTCGCTTTACTCGGTGCCTATCCTCTATTATTTTACTAATGTTTTTCCTACAGATCTACATAGTCTCCTCCTAAGCATGGTAATGATTTTACTATTGATATTGAGTTTGGAACTTGACCTATTTCCTTGGCACCTTGTCGTATGGCTCCTGACAATATTAAGGTGCTAAATCTCAATTTCAGGATCTTGTTTCTAAGGGTTTCAACAATACATCTGTGTCGCCTTGGGGTGCTCCTATATTGTTCATGAAGTAAAAGGACAGTTCCTTGCATATATGTATTGATTAAAGGCAACATAATAAGGTGACGGTGAAAAATAGGTATACTATGCCTTGTATTGATGATTACTTTGACTATCTTCAGGGAGCAGCGGTGTTCTCTAAGATTGACTAGAGGTTTGGTTACCATTATTTAAGGAATCGGGCTGAGGATATACCAAATACAACATTCAGGACTTTCTAGGGACATTATGAGTTCCTTGTGATGTCGTTTTGGTTGACCAATGACATAGTTGCATTCATGGATGTGCTTAAATACGTGTTTAGATCATATTTGTACTCCTCCATGATTATGTTCATCAACGACATTCCTGTGTATTGTAGAAGTAGGGAGGGGCATATGGAATATTTGATGATTGTTCTTCGGACTTTGAGAGATCATGGGAATTTAAACAAATTCTCAAATGTGTCAGTTCTAGCTATAGTCGATGACATTACTAAAGCATGTGTTGTCTAAAGATAGGATTATGGTTGATCCAGCCAAGATTAAGGATATTCGTTATTAGGCTAGGATTACACCTCCATTCGAGGTTCATAGCTTTATTGGTATTGTCAGTTATTGTCACATCTCGATTTCTTAGTTCATGATGGTACCTAATATGATCCATAAGTAGGTAAGCCAACTCGTAGTCTGAAACTACTGCTAATGAACAACCAATGAAATGAAGGGAAAATACAGAACAAATATAATAAAAGACTAAAATACATAAGATAGTCCTAAAACCTATTAGAAGTAGTACAAGAGCTACTAATGTAATATGATTACAGAATGAAGTACTAAATGAATATACTGATACGACCCATCTCTCTATACACCATAGAGATTAGTCAAATATATAGGATGGATATTAGTAATGCTCTAAATGCCAGGAGCTCACCTTATGTCTTCGGATCATAGCTTCTCCACACAACTTGCACAACATATGTGAGAACTTGCACTATAATCTATAGGCTGCAGAAGTGTAGTATGAGTACCAAACACGTGGTACTCAACACGTAACTGCAGACTAAGTTCCAAAGATAATACAAAAATACAAAACATGCAAGCAAGAATGAAAATTACCCTCAACTATCAAGGAACTATTATAGTAAAATTAATGAGGTAATAAGCATAAACTATCTTATTCTAGCACTACTCAGGAACCTAAGAACTATACCGTATATGGCTGGCCAATATAAAAACAAAGAACAAAAATAATATATATATGTGTGTGTGTGTGTGTGTGTACAATGACAAGTAATGGATATACAACATGAATAAATCAAAGAAGAGATGGATATATGGTAATACCATAACTACTATAGATAGGTACACACACATAAACAAGGATAGCTCAAATGTATAAACTAAGTAGTCACACAAGAATCTCAAGGACTTCTAATCATAATTGGAACTAGTTCTAACATAATCAGGGTCTAAAACTAAAACGCCGATCCATGGGATGATCATGTGTAATAAGATAACTGCAAGATAAAGGATTAAGAGTCATACATTGACTATCAATACCAGGCGAATAATCAACTTGTCATGAGCTAATCATAATAACAATATAAAATAAATAAGCTAGAACGGACAAATAATACCTAAACTGGGCCTAATAACTTAGAAGGTCCAATTATCCCAAAACATACCATAATCAATACTCATCACCTATACCTATGAAACCCCCTATAAGACTTATAGATATAGGTGCATAGTGTTGATAGGCAATGAGCATGCAAGGATGAATGCAAAGTCTAATCCATATTACCATTACCCAACCAAGTACCATAATTTATCCTAGTATATACACTTCCCCTGCTCGACAGCTCACAAAGGAAGAACCTACGGCGACCTCTCTTCTCCAGCACGACGGCTCATAGATGAAGGGGCCCCGAGGGGTTTTGGAGTACATATATACATCAACCAGGTCTCGATCCAGTATTTTCAATAACCATAATCATCAATTGACTCCCTTTAGTGCAATATACATATATATATATGTATGTTTGTGTGTTTGTAAATACACAAGCAAAAACTGTGGCTAAAAGAGTGTAAGTATGTAAATTCAATGTCTTGGATAAACTCTGGGACTAAGTAATAAGAAAAGAGTATAAAAGGTCAGAATCTCTCCCGGTTGTGGTATATAGTAGTAGTAAAAGGTTGGATAGGAATCTATCTCGGTCAAATCTCTAGAAAATCATTTTTGTCTCGAAAGATCAAAAGTTATTAATAAGGATGGTATGTTTCCTGTTATGAAAAAACCCATTTTAAATGTTAAAAGTTGAAATAAATCCCATTATAGGGAAAAGAGTAGTAAAGCTATAATTTTAGTTAGAATCGTACCATTTACCTTTTTAGTGAACATGAATGTACCAAATGTATGCATGTCATCACCAGTATCCATATGATTCAGTTATACGCATCTAAATCTCTATATACTAAAGACATATCCTTTACAAGGATAAACCACTTTTCGAATTTCAATCAATATCATAATCATGGCTTCAAGAAAAATAATAGATATCTAACACAACCATATCACAATAGTTTGAGAAAAGACATTACAATCCTTTGAGTATCATAGTAAATATTATAATCAAGGTTCATTGGTTTCAACTATGCCTAATATGCTATAAATGTACAGTAATCGCATCCTATATGCAGAATAAGTATTTCACCTAATGGGTCAATTACCCATCAAGCCTCCAAAGTCATAAATTAGGCTAAGTTACAGTGCACTACCCAATATCAAGACCTAATATACCTGCCTATTATGAAATATATATAATTTACCATCTCATGAATAAGAGTAGAAAGAAGCCTACCTTGAAGTCCTCTTTCACCTTATAATCCTAAAATAATGTCACTCTATCAAAATAGTAATCTACACGTCATTATGAGTAAAAAGAGACCCAATTCAAGATAGGTCTAAAAACAGACCTCAAAATGGGTTCAAAATAAAATGGGTAAAACTGTAAATTTATTTGCGAGATATGTTCCCCATACTCATAGGAGTTTACATTTAAAAATGCAAGAAAACCTTGATAAAATGATTTTCTAATAAAAAAAATCATTTTTAAGTTTTGCCGGTAACCCCCCCCCCCTCTGCGCAAAAAAAAACACTTTTGAAATCAAGAATTTGATGTTTTTTTAAAGATGAATCGAGGGTAAAGGGATAATTATAATATTGGATAACTTACCTGTGGATGCAATCTCTAAAACTCCCCTGGAGTCTCCCAAATTCGAGCTCCTAAGGCCCAAAAATAGTGAAAATGCATTTGCGATTCACAACTTTGGTGGATATCACAAAAAAAAATAAAAGTTCTTGGGGATTGGGAAAAGTAGAGTTCTAAATTGATATACAATGATTATAAAAGAAAAGCCTAACTAAAATCATCAAAATCAGAGCTTCCTAGTTTTCAAAATATCAAAAAAAATAAAAAGGGTTTGATTTGGGTCTTATACTTAGCAATGGTCGGTTAGTCGACACTTGGATTGCTTAAGAGACCTGGTCAAAGGGTCAAAATAACACTTAAGCGTCCAAATGTTTGCTTTAGTGACCTAGTCAAATGGTCAACAGTTGCATAAATGGTCACACCAGCACCAACACCTTCTGAAACTTGTTTTTGACCCTTAGAACTCATCTGTAACCCTATGAACATAATTTAATAATGAAATTTGATTGTAAAGCACATTACGAATCCTATAGAATCATCAAAAACTTTTATCTGAGTTAATTTTGGCTGAATTTTGGGCCCATAAATATAGTTCCATTTTTTATATAATCCGCCTAGTAGCCCAAAACGAGTCCTAATCATTATTTTAATAGAGTACATTAATATAATTTCACATTATAACCATTTCTTCATTTTTGAACTTTACCAAATTGTTATTTTTAATCTCGCACCCTAATTTCATCATATACTAATTAGTATATCATCATAGCATAATATGCATATCTGTACTTGAATCGGTATAAATATATATAATTAATAGCTAGACTCATTCTAATAAATATATAATTAATATCCAAACTTGAATTTGTAAATATATTCAATAGCCGAACTCAAACCAGTAAATCTAATAAAAGGTCAGACATAACCAGTAAATATAATCAATTGCTTGGCTCAAATTGGTATATATATATTCAATAGACGTCTTGAAACGATAATTATAATCAATAGATAAACTCAAATTGGTAAATATAATCGATAGGAAGACTTGAATTAGAAATTATAATCAATAGTGGGACTTAAACTGGTAAATATAATTAATGGATTGAACCATTAATTGTAAATATATCAACATATTCAATAGTATCATCAATAGCATAAGTAATAGCTTAATCAATAGGCATCAACCCTTAGACCAACAAACATGTCCTTTAAATGTTAAGGTTTATTAATATTACCTCAATAAGCATATTCCAAGACTCTAACAAACATATAACGGTCTACACAAGCTAATCTATATCTTAGCCTAAGGTGGGTCAAGGTCCTAATGCTAATCCACGAAGTTACATTTTAGGAAAATTCTACCAGAACTAGGCTTAAGGTATCTAATTTCACTTTTAGATGTTAAGCAAGCCTCAATTATCCCTAATGTATGAAATTCACATGAAATATGAGCAACTATGTCGATGATACCTTAATTATAGTTTCAAATTAGCCTAATACGATCAAACGAACCCAAGCATTTCAAATTATCATACCAACACCTACAACCCATCTGGAATTTTATAAAATATCATAAAATTATTTTAAACTAGCTTAATCTAACAGGGGCTAAAAACTATCCTACCTCGATGCTGAAGAAAGCTAAAAGATCTGCTAAATCACCATTTTTCCCATCTTAGAAGCTTTCACAAGATACTAAGCTATAAAAACTATATTGTACACATAAATACAAGAATAATGATATCCATAGTTGTACCATTGTTCTTCGAGTTCAAAAATGATATTGAAATCTCATCTAGTTCCTATTTATAGAAAATCACATTCTCAAAATCAACTCAATGTTCCTTAATGCTCAAGGATCCATTACCCTCTAAAATGGGTGAAATTGGAGCTAATTTGAAGCGAAAATCAAGCCTCCATGGTATTGGGATGTAAGAAATGAAAAGGGGAAAATCAACCATAAAAGGTTTAAATGTTACCATAAATTGGAAGATAATCGCATAATCAAATGTTAGACAAGCTCCCAAATTATGCATAAGCTAGAATTTTAAGCCATATCACCATTTAGGGTTTTATCTCTTAGGAAAACAGATGAAGAATGGGAAAAATGATGCAAAAAGGGTATATTTAGAACCATAACAGGTACTCGTGTCTTGCTATCATAACTCAATTTTCACAACTATCATACATAGATATAGATGAGGATGTCGGAATTACGACATTATCATACCGTAATAGTGGGTTTGTTGGCCTACCTAAGAAGTCACATTAGCTATTTGAAGTATTGTGATCATGGCATTTGCTGGTGCTGCCAGACCATTGTCACGATCTAATGTCTGCGATCGCAGATACACTAGATCACAACTAATTAGTCTCTACCAAGCCCTCGGGGTTCATCTGCAAAACTATATATGCAAATGAAATTTGTAAACACACAAAATTGATGTTCCAAACTCAATGGAAAAGTCAAAATTCCATCAGAGGTCATTTCGATGAAATGTGTTCTACATCAAATTTCCATTCTCTTAAATTTTTAACCAATAGGTCAAAATGAGCTCGGGTGCCTTGAGACCCAAAACAAAAGTCTTCCCAGCCTAAAATTGATATTTTAGAGCTGTTGGAATAGTCCGAATATGGATTTGTGGTCATTTCACTAAAGTTTTCATTCGGTGGCCATTTGTAACTAGTAATGACTTCAAAACTTAGAATTGGCTCTAAAAACCAAACAAACTACCTGGTAACTGAACTGTCAGTTCTAAAAAGTCATAAATTATTTTGGGCAGCTATAGAAATGATCTAATGGTGAAAATAAATGGAAATATGGAAAATGACCTTAAGGTTCATTAGAATATCCACTACTAAAGGAAATTTCATCTGCGAAAGGTAAGGATTTGGAAACTAGGTCCACATCTCGCTATGAATCTCTAAAGTTGCCCCTTACACTGGGTAGTAAGTCCATTGAACCTTAACTACAAGAATCTCTCTAGTGTGCAACCACGTAATATCACTAGCGAAAATAAGCACCAGCTCCTCCACGAAGATCAACCTCACATCCAACTGGACTGAGTCCCATCTAAGCACTTGAGATGAATAAATAATATATCACTACAGTGTGGAAACATGGAAAATAGGTAGGACAATCGGAAATTCTAGAATGATAATTGTTGTTATAAGAAAGCTCTACTAATGCTAAGCAATTCTCCCACTGTCCTCCAAAATCTATAACAAAGGCTCGTAGCATATCCTCAATAACCTGAATAGTCGACTTAGACTGGCTATCAGTCTATGGAGAAAAAGTTGTACTCATATTAACATGAGTACCCAACTCATCTTAAAATTCTCTCCAAAAGCTAAAAGTGAACACGGAACCGTGATTTGAAATAATATACATAGACATACAAACAGACATTCTCATGCTCATAGATGTGATTTAACTACTTAGAACTAAAAGACATCTAAATAGGAATGAAATATGCTAACTTGGTCAACCGATCCTCGATGACCACTTGGATAGGAACCTCCTTTGGAGTCAATCTTGTCATAGGAACTGAAATAGTATAAAAACCCATAATAAAATGCTTATAATAATCGGCCAAGCCAATGAATCTACGAACCTCAGTCAGATACATAGGTGTATCCCAATCATTAATCGCCTCTATCTTAGCTAGGTCTACCATAATACCATCCTTAGACACCACATATCCAAGGAATATCACCAACTCAAGAAAAAACTTGAACTTAGAGAACTTGGAAAAATGCACACAATCCTTCAAAGTCTGGAGCACAATACTCAAATATTGTGTATTCTCTTCTCTACTTTTGGAATACACAAGGATGTCATTGATGAACACAATCATAAAAAAATGTAGATAATGCCTGAACACTCATTTCATCAAATGAATAAATGCAGATGGGGCATTAGTCAAATCAAATGACATCACCTAGAAATCATAACGACCATAATGGGTCCTAATGGCTGTCTTTGGGATATCCGAAGTCCAAATCCTCAACTGATGGTAATAAGATATCAAATCAATCTTAGAAAAACTATTATTCCCTGAAGATGGTAAAACATATTATCAATAAAAATTATAGGATAATGGTTTTTCATCGCCACTTTATTAAGCTGCCCATTATCAATACACATATGCATGGAGTCATCTTTCTTCTTTATAAAAAAATAAGAGATCCTCAAGGAGACACACTTAGTCAATTAAAATCCTTACCAAGAAGATCCTAAATTTGAGAATTTAGATTCTTAAGAATGGCATGAACCATATGGTATGGTGCCAGGCTCGAGATCAAAAGAAAACTTAATCTCACAGTTATAGGGATACTAGGTAGGTCGGTAGGGAACATATCAAAAAACTTACAAACTATAAGAACAATGTCAAGCGATAGACTCTCTAATCTAGTATAATAAATATAAGTTAGATAAGACTAGCAACCCTTGAAAATAAGCCCCCATAACAAACATAAGAAATATTCCCCATCAGATTATGACTAACCTCTTCCTACCACACGACTGAGGGTATACCAGGCATGGCTAATGTAAATGTCTTAGAAAAATAATCTATATTTGGACAATAGTGGGATAACCAATCTATGCCTAGAATCACATAAAAATCCACCATATCCACAATAATAAGATCATGAGTATCAATATATCGAATATTCATAACATAGGATTTCTCCCATTCTATTACTAAAGAATCACCTACTAGAGTAGATACATGTAAGGTTATCGAAAATAAATCCCAAGATAACTCAAATTATGGAGCATAATAGGTAGATACAACAGAATAAGTGGAACCCAGATCAAATAATGAATGGGCCTACTAATGGCATACCAAAATCTTACCTATAAAAATAATATTCAAAGAGTCAGCCTCAGTCCTAGAAGGTACTACATCAACTAACTAGACCCACCATCTTGTTGGGTTCCTTACTGACCTCCTATCCTGCCAGTCTGAGAACCTCCTTAAGTATCTTGGAGACCATCCCTACTAATCTGAGAACCACCTTTAGCTAAGCGATGAATTTCTCTAATTGGGAAATATTTGAAGTAGAAGAAAAAATCAACCCACTACTAGGGAACACACAAGAATAATGATTAAAAGATCCACAATGATAATATGCTCCTTGATTTGAATTGGAACCAAAACTCCAGCTGACCCAGAGTAACCACTCCAACCAAAATAATTTGAAGACGAACACCTTTATGATTTACCACCAACCCAATTAGGGTGATCATTAGAACTAGATTCACCTTCATTAGTAATTTGAAGAGCTGTCAAAATTATTCAACTAGGATAAATTTGAGGCTTATAGTATGGACTCAGAGAATACCAATCATGAGAACTACTACCTCTGAATTAGGAACAACTATAACTCCTATTCAAACTACCTTGATGTCTAGGCCTCTTATTACTTCCCCCTTATGCCTCATGATGTATCTCCTCTATAACTTGAGCAAGATCTGAAAACTCAACAAAACACCTACCCCTAGCAACCAAACTCTGAGTAGACATGTGAAAATGAAGTCTCAATACTCGAAAATAGAAACAAACTCTCTCATACTCAGTATCCATAATAGAAGTAGCATTCCTTGACAACTCATAAAAAAAGCCTCCTACTCTATACCATTTTTGGAGCCCTACTCCAATCTATAGAATGGCCTCTTAGGTGATCTCTAAGGCTACGAGGCATGTACTTCTCCAAGAATATCTTAGAGAGTGGAGCCAATGTCAAAGGAAAAGATCCAATTTCTCTAGAATTTATATAACCTCTCCAATAATATGGAGCATCCAAATCAAACTAAAATGTGGTGTATCCATACCATGACTATCAACTAGGCCTAAATTACATAGCTTATCCTTACAAGGAATGAAAAATTCATACGCATCCTCGATAGGATCACTAGAAAACCTCGGTGAATCCAATCTAAAAATTCTGCCCAATATTATCTGCTTGTTGATACATATAGCTTACTGGACAACCATTGGTAAAGAAACTACTGGTTGGTCAGCTGTCGGCATAAGAGGTACCTTAAATAGGGGAGCTATAGCTACAAACTGCTCTTCTACCTCAATATAAATCTAATTAGTAGATTATGCACCATTAGATCGTGCACCACCAACTATCCCTAAAAGATGAACCAAATAATCTTTGAGTACTAAAGAACAAATAAACCCTGGTCGTGCCTGGGCTGGTCCCTGGCCCACCACTAGCAGGGGCAGAAGTATGTTTGGCTTAGAAAAGGGTAGAAGGTCCTGTAAAGGCCCCCTACCCTTGACCATAGTTGCGGACACATCTCTAGAATTTCCATAATCTCTGGGTCATAAACGAATAACAGTAGGATCCTTAGGCTCGATCTGGAGACCCTCATCTCGTATAGCGGTAGAATGTGTTGTGGCATTCTATAAAGGAGTGAAATAAAAGGATTGTTCTATAAACCAACTCTCAACACTTAGAACGATATGAGTGAATAAAGCAAAGGACTTATAAGAATGTTCATAGCCTTTCGAAGATAGGAAAAAAATATTATCATTCCAATCTACATGAATCTATTAGACATTTTCTCTTGTACCAACAAAATCGGTGTGGCCTAGTTTCTAATACCAATTTGTTATGACCCAATTTATAAGTCATGATGGCAGTTACTCTATCATGCTTATAAATAAGCCAAACCATAACCCTAAGTTAAATGCAATGGGTTAATTTGGATGTAAATGCCTAACATAGGTGAAAATCAAGAACACAACTTATAAATAAGCACTGTACATGAATAGATAAATATATCCAATATAGATTCCATCCCATGACTTGGTAGATCCAGTTCAAGAGCATTTAGTAATAATAATACAACCCAAATATCTAAAATAGTTAGTACAATCTTTTTGAAAACATAAGACTTGATATAAGTAAGATAAAAAGAAATAAGTGATTTTGACTCTAATAGCTAACCCTATCTCTGGATAACAACATTGAATGAACGTTAATCAAAGGCTACAACTAGTACTCAGAACAGCACCAGAAAACCATGACTACTCAGTAGGCTTTATTGATTGACCAAGCCGAATCATTATATAAATATAATAAAATACAAGACAACATAACTATTCAAAGTATAGACAAACCTAAATTAACTCCATAATCTCTTCCCATACATAAGTAAATATTTTAGAATAATAGCATAACATAACATAAAGCATCAACATATGTAATCATAACTACAAAATTTGCTCCCATACGTTAATTATTGCAAAAGAAGTATATAACACATCGGAAACCCCCATAAACCTAGAAGATACAAACTAGATAGAATAACCTACCATCGTTATATATTAACTCCGTTAATACAATTTGAATTCAAAAAAGTCATGCCACATTTCAGCCATTACTTGTCCATATTGATCATTTTTCAATTAATCATTGCTTATCAACTAATCATTATTTTACTACAATCCATTTATATCATGCCATATTATAACCATTTTCTCATTTTAATACTTAGAGAAATTGCTATTTTAAATCTAACACCCCAATGTCATTATATCCTAATAAGTATATTATCATAGCATAATATGTATATCTCGACTCAAGTAGGTGTGTGTATATATATATATAATTATTATCCAAACTCAAACTGGTAAATGCTCAATCAATAGTTGCACTTGAACCAGTAAATATAATTAATAGCCAGACGCAAACAAATAAATATAATACATAGTTGGATGTGAACGGTAAATATAATCCATAGTCGAACTTAAATCAGTAAATATAATCAATCGCCCAAATTGAACCGTAAATTTAATCAATAGTTGCACTCAAATCGGTAAATATAATTTATACCCAAATCTGAATTTATAATTATAATCAATAGCCGAACTTGAACTAGTAAATATAATCAATAGATGGACTTGAAGCGGTAATTATAAATATATCAACATAATCAATAGTATAATCAATGTCATAAGTAATAGAATATTTAGTAGGCATCAAACCTCTCATAACCCAACATGTCCATCAAGTGTCAAAGTTTATAAATATTGCCTCAAAAAGCATTACCAAGAGTCTAACAAGTGTATAAAGGTCTACACAAGCTAACATGTGTATTATCATAACGTGTGTCAAGCACCCACTTCGAATCCCAAATGATACATTTCAGACAAATTCTACCTGAACTAGGCTTAAGGTATCTAAATCTACTTTTAGATGTTAAAAAGCCTCAATTATCCCTAATAATGGAGATTTACCAAATATATGAGCAACTAAGATGATTATACCTAATTTACAATTTTTGATTAACCTAATACAGTCCAAATAACCTAAGCATTTAAAATCATCAAACCAATACCTCAATTCTATCCCTATTCTAACATAATATCATAAAAATACAATGAACTAGCTCAATCAAACAAGGGGTAAAACCTATTCCACCTCAATGTTGAAGAAAGCTCAAAGATCTACTAAATCACCATTTTCCCCTTATGGGAAGCTTTTGCAAGATGTCAAGCTATCAAAATCACATTCTATGCATCAATATATGAATAATGGTATCCATATTGCACCGTTGTGCTTAGGGTCCAAAAATCACATCAAATCCTATGTAGGTCCTATTTATGGAGAATCACATTTTTGAAGGTAACCCAATGTTCCCTCATGCTCAAGGAGTCATTACTCTGTACCTGGGTAAAATTCGAGTTAATTTGGGGCTAAAATCAAGCCTCCAAGGTTTTTGTATTTTAGAAATGAAAAAGAGAAAATTAACCAAAAAAAGGTGAAATCATAGAACAAGTCGAAAGATAAACACATAAACAAATGCTAGACAAGCTCTCAAATCATCCATAATCTTTAATTTTATGTTATCTCATCATTTAGGGTTTACCTCTCAATAAAATGGGTGCCAAATTAGAAAAATCATGCAAAAGGGGTCTATTTATACCCATCCTAGGGACTTGAGTCTCGCTATCATGACCTAATGTTTGTGATCGTCATTCATCGCACGATATGATAATGCCACAATTGCAATATTATCCGACCACGATCACGGTTTAATTGGCCAGCCCAAGGAGTTGCACTAACGACTTGAATTTCTATAATCGTGGTACTTGCTGGTGATGCCAGACCACAATTGCGATCCATGGTCCACGACTGCTAGGTCTCCAGATCATAGGTGAGAGTCTCTGCCAAGCCATCTAGATTCATTTGGAATCTATCTTATGCAAATAAACTATGTAACCACACCAAACTCGATATTCCAAAATCAACGGCACAGTCAAAATTTACATCTGAGTTTGTTTTGACAAAAAATAGGTCCTATACCCAATTTTCATTCTCTTAACTTTCTGACCAATACGTCGAAATGAGTTGGGGTGCCTTGGAACTTGAACAATAAGTCCTCATGGACTAAAATCGATATTCTCGAGCTATTGTAAAAGTAAGGATTTGCACTAGAGGTCATTTCACTTAAGTTTTCATCTAATGTCTATTTAGACCCATCGAAGACTTTAAAATCAAGAATTGTCTCTAAAAAAGAATGAACTTCTCAGTAATCGAACTATCAGTTCCAACAAGTCATATATGACTGAGGTAGTTATAGAGAAGCTCTAATGGTGAAAATAAGCAAAAATAAGGAAAATAGTGTGAAGAGTCATCACAGTAAGTTAGCAAATCCACTACACCAGATAAACTCCATGACTAAATTAATACAAAAGTGTAGAAATGGTTGGAATCTCTCTCAATCTTGGTAAATAGTAGTAGAGAGATCGTGGGCTAGAATCTATCTTAGTCAAATCTATAGAACATCATTTTTAGTCATAAAGGTGATAAGTTATTCATTAAGATAGTATAATTCTTGTTATGACGAAATTAGTCTTAAAAGTTAAAAGTGGGAATAAATCCTTTTTTAGGAAAAAGAGTAATAAATCCATTATTTTGTTAGAATCATATCATTTACCATTTTAGTGAACATGAATGTACAAAATCTATGCTTTCTATCACCAGTATCCAAACTACAACCACACCCCTTATATGGATAAACCACATCCTATAATTCAACCAATATCATAATCACAAACATAGGCCTAATAATACACATTTTACACAACCATATAACAATAAAATTAGAAAACCACCTCAATCTACCGAGTATCATAGTAGATGTTATATATATGGTTCATTAGTCTTAACTACGCCTAACATGCTAGCAACTGAAGGTAAAAGGATCCTACAAGCATAATAAGTATTTCACCTTATGGGATAGTTACCATCCAAACCCCTAAGCCCACAAATCAGACTAATTCATGGTTTATTATTTAATAACATACCCTAACATCTATATCTAACATGCAACATATATAATACACTAGTTCAGGAAGAAGAGTAGACAAAAACCTACCTCCATGCCGAACTACAATTCTTCAATCATCCATAAATTATTTGTCTTTGCAATATGATCTCTAAATGCCTTTTTTCTATCAAAAGAGTAATTTACATTATTCAAAGTAAAATGAGATCCATATTGCTTTCTATATTTAGAACGGTTCTAAAAAAAGACCCCAAAAATGAATTTGAACGTAAAAGGGGTAAAAAAAATACTTTTAATTTATAAATATGTTCCCCTTATTTATAGAAGTCTACTACTTAAAACCCAAGTGAAAAGGTGATAAAACTGAGGTTCAAATCAATGAAAAATCATTTTCAAGCTGTATCAACAAAAAACAACCAAAATACAATTCAAATCAAGAATTTAAAGCTTTTTTGAAGATTTAATTGAGGGTAAATTATAATTATAAGATGAATACCATCCATGGAAGAAATGTTGAGAATTCCTTTGGAATATCCCAAATCCAAGATCACAACGACCAAATATGGTGAAAATGAAGTGTTTATTCTAATATTGGGTGAAAATTACGAAAAATAAAATACAAAATCTTGTTAAATTGGGTAAATTGAGTTATAAAATTATATGCAATGATTATAAGAGAAAAATGCATAAAAAATTATCAAAATCACAGATTCCAAGCTCTAAAAATGTAAAAAAATACAAAAAGGGATTGATTTAGGTAATATACTTAGCAATGGTCGCTTAAGCGACACTTTGATATCATAAGAAACTTTGTCAAAGGGTTAAAATATGTCTTAATATACCAAATGTTCCCTTAAGTGACTGATTAAAATGGTCAACGATTGATTAAGCAGCCACATCAACACTATCAACTTTGAAAACTTTTTTATGACACTTAGAACATATTTGGAACCCTATCAACATGAACCTATAGTCCATATTAATCGTAAAATACATTCCATATCCAGAGGAATCATCTAACTTTCTTGCTAGATCATTTTGACTTAATTTGGACCTACACTTACAGTTCTATTTTTTAAATAATCTTCCTAATAGCCTAAAATGATTCTGGAAGCCTAGGAAAATGAACCAAGGGTCCCCCTAGACTAAAATCAATATTTTGGAGGTGATGGAGAGATTGGAATTCTCATAAAAAATTAGATACTATTCAAGATCAAATCCTAAACAACAAAAACTACAAAACCACAAAATTAGCCTAAATCCAAATGAGCATTCCGATAACCAATCAAACACTTACAACAAGTCAAAAATGTTTTGTAGTCACTATAGGAAGGCTGAAATTTCTAGAGATACATGCAAATCATTAAAATAACCTGAATAGTCATTATAGTTATAATAGATTATTCGTTAAGTGATTTACTATTATTGCATCATTGATGACCAAATTGACCTAGAAAGGTGTTCCTTTGTAGTCGTTTGAGGAATGTGAGCTGAGATTTTGGAAGCTTAATGATTTTCTCATTTGAGCTCATATATTATCTCTTTTTGTTGAGGTTGAGGGATTTGTGATACTTATGATGTTGGTTTGGTATATGGTTTAATACATCAAGGAAAATATATTGCTTATCTATCAACAAAGATGAAGTTTAATGATAGAAACTACCCCACTCATGATTTAAAGTTACGATAGTAGTTTCTATACTTAATATTTGAAGGAATTGTCCGTGTGATGTTTATTGTGACATCGACACTTATCATCACAGTTTTTGGCATTATATAACATAAAGATAACTTAATTCTAGGAAGAGAAGATAAATAGAGTTGCTAAATGATTATAATATATTAATTCTATCTTATCCAAGCAAGGCAAACATAGTTAGTAGATGTCTTGATCTGGAAGATGGTGAGTATGGGTAATTTGGCTTTTATTTTGGTTGCTAAAGTGCAGTTTGCATGGGAAATCAAATACTTAGCAATTTTGGTGGTGCAATTTAATATTATAAACTCCATCAAGATTCATAGTAGTGTTGACATAAGGTTTACCTTATTTAAGCAGATTCAAAGTCACCGGTTTGAGTATAGAGGACATTATATCATTCGTGATCAGGTGCTAAGGGTGAGTACAAGAGGGCCACCATGGATTTTGAGGGTATTTTTGGATTTAATGGATGGATCTATGATATGATGATTGATAACTTAATTGAGCTAGTTTGTGTAAGACTCATAGCTCTATATACTCTATTCACTCTTAGATAGATAAGATGTATAGGAATTTAGGGCAAAAATATTGGTGAAGTGGAATGAAGTGAGATGTGGAAAACATTCTAGCTCATTTTCTATGTTGTAAATAGGTGAAGGCTAAGTATTAGAAGCCTAGTTGACTGATTTAGAGGCTACCCAATCCCGAGTTGAAGTGGGAGCTAATAACTATGGAATTTTTAGTGGTTTTCCTCTAACCTCCCATGGTTTCAATGACATTTGGGTCATTAAATATTGGTTGATCAAATCGACACTTTTTCTTCCTATTTAGATGTCTTTTAGTGCCGAGAAGTTTTCCCATATCTGTGTTCGCGAGATATTTTACCTATATGGAGTGCCTATATCTATCATTTCAGACAAATTTTTGTATTTACTTATAGCTTCTTTTGATATTTTTAGGAGGATTTGGGTGCTATGGTTGATCTTAGCATCGGTTTTCACCCTTAGACTAATGAGCAGTCAGAGTAGAATATTCCAGTTCTTGAGGATATGCTTTGAACTTATGTTATGGATATTGGTAGTCAGTAGGAGCATCGAATATCATTGGTGGGATTTGCATATAGTAATATCTACTATTCACTTATTGAGATGGAACCATTTGAGGCATTAAATAATTGGTATTATCGATCTTTAATTAGATTATTTGAGACCTTGAAGGTTTGGCCCCGTGGTATCAACTTACTTCAGGAGTTGTTGGATAGTGTCAGGGTAATTAAGGATGCACTGAGGGGAGCACAAAGTAGGCAAAAGGTTTATGCAGATCTTAGGCTTCATGTCTTGAGGTTTTGATTTTAAGATCGAGTATTCTTTTCAGTATCACCCTTGAAGGATGTGATGATGTTTTTGAGGAAAGGCAAGCTGCTTAGACCCATATATATTTGACCTTTTGAGATTCTTTGCGTAATTGTTGATGTGGCATATGAGTTATCCCAGCCCAAATATTTTTTTACCAATCATCTAGTTTTCCATGTTTCTATTTTGGGCGTTACATTCCTGATGAGTCACATGTTCTTCAGTGGGACTCTACTTAGTTGGATTAGTAATTGACCTTTGTGGAGAAGCCAATGATTTTTTAGCCAGGGGTTTTAGGCGATTGCACTCTATGGAGATTCTAGTAGTTAAGTTTCAGTAGTAGGAAAACCTGATAGAGAAGGATACTTAGGAGATTGGGATTGAGATACAGGCCTAGTATCCTTACCTATTTGTTCCTTCAAGTACATCCAAACACTTTACTTTTGCAGATGAAAGTTCTTTAATTAGTGGATATTGTAATGACCCCTACAGTCATTATCTACATTCCTATATTTTCCACCTTTTAGAGCATTCCTATGTTTACCCCAAGTAATATGTGACTTGTTGGATCTAAAATTTCAGTTACAGGGCAGTTTGTTTTATGTTTAGAGCTAATTCCATATTTTGAAGCCTCTGGGTAACAAGAATAAAATTTATTTAATGATCTCGTTCCCTATTCAAACAAATTCATAACCTTTGAAACATTGATTTTAGGCTAGGTAGATATTTGGTTTTGCTCCTAAGGCTTCCAAACTCATTTCAATCTATTGATAGGATTTTGAAAAAATGACACATGGGTGTGGGGCCCATATTTCACTAAAGCTACCCTAAATGAAAGTTTTTATGGTGTTATTGTGTTTGGAATGTCAAAAGTTATAAGTAAATAGTTCTTTTTCATTCACAGAATTTTTAATTAATCCCAAGATGTCAATGGAAACTTAGAATTTGTCAACTTCTAATTGATGCATCCACTATAGCGGGCCTGTGGTGTCTTTATTATATGCCGATTTAGTGGCCAGCCGATCACATTAGCAACCAAGTCTTGCCCAGTCGGGCTTCTTAACAGGAAGGAAATTCTTTAAAGTGTATGACGCTTTAGGGGAAACATGTCTACTTTAGTAGAAAGGCCAAATAAAGAGTGGTGAATTTACCACTCATTTACACTAAACATTCATGCACTCTACTACTATTTGAACATATAAATGAGACAAATTTGTGTTTTAATTCTCTAATCTCTGCATTTTGCAAGTATATAGGTGATGTGAAGGAATGATGTGGAATCCAGTTGAAAAAGATCAAAAAGAGAAGTACAGGAGCAAAAGATGGAAAACCCTACTAGAAAACTAGTCTCACAAACTGCAATTACAAAAAGTGAAACATAGTCAAATCAATGTGATCATGATCATTTAAGGGAGATCGTAGTCACTGCAATTGAAGGAATATTGGTACGATCGCGGCCTAGCCAGTTTAGTGACCAAAGGCAATTGAGTAAAGTGATACTACTGACTCCAACTCTCATATGAGGCATAAATCTTTTTCCCCTTGGGATATTATTGACTTAGATCGATTGAATATTAGAAACTTGGTGAACCCTAGAATTTGAGGAATATTTTATATATTTTAAATTTCAATTTGAGTTTGGTGAAATAGAAATGTAAAGTGAAAATTCTCCTTATTTTCATTTGCCGTGGATTCCATGAATGAATCTTTTGGTATATTTATTTCTCTTTAATTCATGTGCAGCTAAGTTTTATTGTCTTGGGATTATGTTGAACTAAGGTGAAATTGTGTGTAGGTTGTGATGTATTTTTACATATGCTAGTTAGTTGATGATAGTTTTTTTATTGTTTGGTTAAGTTAGTTGAAATTTTTTGGTGAAAGCTTCATATGACCAAAATGGGTTTGAGGACGAAAACCCCAAACGCTTGAAAGCTCAAACCATCATTGAAAAAGGGGTTTGGGTGAACTTTGGAAACCTATATCATCCTTGAAATAGGGATAGGGGTAACAAAGTAATAGTGGACAATTGATGGATGTAGTATGCTAACCTTGATCATCTTAGAAATAATGGTGACTAGGAAATTGACTATATTTTGGGCATCTTCCTAGAAATGGGGATGCCAAATTGAGGTAATACGTGATTGTAACTGGCTTACTTGTTAGATGCCCGAAAGGGTCGACAAGTGATATTCTTTAGGGACTGTTTACAAACTAGCCTCAAGGACCTTTGACTTAGCCTACCACATCATTGATAACTAAAATTTACACTATCACCATGCACCCATTGCCAACTTACCCTTAGGTAGACATAATCCCAAGATTCTTTTCATATTGTTTTGAAATTATAATTGTCGCTTTAATTCATTTGTTTGAGTTTTTATTAACAAACACTTGTGAATACAAAACCCCTCCCCACTTTTATTCTTGATTTTTGTTTTAATTACATTGCGGGTAATGTATTAGTAGCCTTTGACACCCATATGTTTAGGAATCTAACTTTATTCCTCATGGATTCGACCTCAACATAAGTTGAGATATTGACAATGACCATCCTTTCCCAATTTATAATGGTATAGGTAAGAGTTATCACTAAACCATCTAGGTACTATTTTAATGGCACTAAGATTCTTTAGCGATGATTGCTTGACAGCTTAAGTGGCTCCTAGGAGGTCATTAAATTTCCCTCTTACCTAATTTTCTAAAATTTGCTCACAACTCTCAAGAGCAAAAAATCCTAGAGAGTGTGGGATATTAGGAGACTAATCATTGCAAGATCATGGGGTGTTTGTGAGCTTGGAATAACCATTTTTGCATCAAAATCCTTGTAAATTTCTATTTAATTCCTAAATTTTGTCCCAAATCCCTAGTTTTTTTGTTGGGTTTAGTTTAGTGTCATTCAATCTTAGAATTTACCTTTTTCTTGAGGGTATATGATCCTTGATCTTAGGAGGATGTGTTGAAGTTTCAAAAAGTATGATTCCGCAAGTGGGCCCCATGTGGGACTTTTTCTTGATTTTAGAACAGAAGTATAAAAATGCAATATTTATACCATTGTTCTTGTATTAATTGATATATTTCTCTTTTGATAGCATGGCATTGAGTAGGAGCTTTTCGGAAGGGGAAATCTCAAATTTAGCAGACTTCATTAGGCTTTCTTTGGTACCCAGGTTGGCTAGGCTTACTTTCTCTTAGATTGGATTTAGATAAAGTAAAAATATGATATTATGCTAGTTTTATGTTGGAAATTAGGTGTTGCAGGAATTTTTAGTATGATTTGGAATATTTAGGCAATTAAGGGACCGTACTTAAAAGTAATTGATTTAACTACTTGTTCTTTATGTAGAATTGCTATCTCAGTACTCAATGAGGCTTATTTAGCTTCTTCTTGTATGATTTGACAACTTATCATGATTTTTTAAAATTTCATTCATCTTCGTTATTTAAACTTCTCTAGGGCAACCCCAAGCAATTTATGACTTGTTGGGACAGATAATTTTGTTATCAGGCAGTTCATTTGGTTATTAGAACCAATTCATTATTTGGAAGTCTTTGCTTGTTCAAAATTGCCACCATGTAAAAAATTAGTAAAATGATCTCTAATGCAAATTTTGACTGCACCAACACCTTTGGAATAATAATTTTAGGATAGGTAGACCATTGGTTTGGGTCACAGTACACCTGAGTTCATTTTGACCTATTGGTTATAAAGTTTGAAAATAAAAAATTATAGGTATGGGATCCACATTTGGTTAAAACTGCCTTACATGTAAAATCCAACTTCACCAACGCGTCGGTAACATTGAATTTAGTGGGGTTAAATTGTTCATTTGCAAAAATCTGAGCCCAAATGAGTTCCAAGGGTCAAAAATTGGTTTTTGACTTTATTGGTGTTGGTGCTTGTGCGATTGTACAAGGACCTATTGCGATAGCAATAGTGTAATCGCATAAATGCCAATGTCCTAATTTTTGTTATTTTCTCTTAATTTTCGAGAGCCAAGAACCCTAAATGAGAATGATCACTCAAAATTGATCATTGTGGGTGTCTTGGAAGCTTGGTTAAAATTTTTTTTGTTATTAACATCATATTTAAGGTAAGAATCCCTTAATTTTATGATGAATTTTTGGATTATTTGACCAAAACCCAAAATAGCTGAAGGGATTGATTTTAGCCGCAAATAAGCTTTGTATTCACCTATTTCTTAAGGGTTACGATTACTTGATGGCATTTGAACTTTAGTTTGATCTTCAAAATGTGTTTTCCATAAGTGGGACCTACTTACAATTTTTGGTGTTATTTTTAGTTCCGAAGCACAATGGTAAAATATGGCAATCGTTTTGATCATATTGATGAGTAAATTATGTTTTTGATAGCTTTGCATCTTGATGAAGCTTATTGGTAAGGGAAGAAGAGGGTTTAGCAGATTGATGAGCATTCTTTGAATTTGAGATATGTTAGGTTTATCCCTTGATATAATGAGATATGTCATATTATAATTATTATATATTGTGAGATTGGGAGGGGTTTTAGGTTTTGGTTTTACGATTATTCAAGACTTGGGGTTAGTTTGATATTTTAGATCATTTGGACCTATTTAATGAAATGCCTAGATTTTTGTGTTGAACCTTAATGGTTTAGACTTAATGTCTCATGCTTAACATGAGAATTCTTAGAATTACTCTAGTTAGATGGGAGTACCTTGTCACTCATTCTTAGGGAGAGATTCACCTTAGATTCTTACTCTAATAAAGTTGCTTTAGTTCTAATGGACTTAGTGATAGTATTTGAGTAAGATCCCTACCTTTTAGTTAATTGTAGCTTAGTTTACATTTATAAGTTGAATTAGATACCAAAGCCTAGTCTAGGGTAAAATGAACTTAGAAGGTATATTAAGGGATTTAAAAGTGGACCTTGACCAACCTTATTCTAAGATTGAGGTAGTCCTCGTAAGACCCATAAGTACTTATGAAATACCCAGAAAATACCCCTTAAGACAATATTGAGGAAACTTGTTACTAAGTTCATTAATGATGCCATAATGAGATATTGTTTATCCTATTAAAGAAGCCTATGACCATGTTATTTATTAAGCCATGGATGTAACTATGCTCGGGCTATTGATTAGTCCATCGCTTGGCTATTTATTAATACAACAAACACCATATTAAATTGGCCTTTGACTATAACATAGCTTAAACCATAATATACGATACTGACTATGTTATGAATAAACTATAGATTGTGCCATAGATTTGCTATTGTTCAAGTTAGTGATAAACTTTCCTTATGATAATGGTTGGATGATTTATAGGTTACTTGTGGCTCATCACTCATGATAATTCTTATGTTTATGCTCATGGTCTAATAGACTATATTATTAACTTATCACTTACAACATTCATGTTACATATTTTATACGTATTTATAATGTGCCAATAATGTGAACCAGGAAATATAAAGTTATACTACTCTTGATTCTTTTTTTTATGTTTATTTACTTTAGCCCCCACAGGTCTTGCTCTTTATTATTAATATTAGCATGTATATTATGATGATGTGCCAAAAGGTTAGAGAGATTATGATGGTATAATGATGCCCGACAAGGCTGGAGGATATTATGATGGTATGAGGATGCCTAACAAGGACGGAGAATATTATGATGATGTGGTGATACCTAGGAAAGATGGAGGATATTATGATGATACCTTGTATGGCTGAATGATATTATGATGATATGATAATACTCGATACTATCAAAGGATATTACAATGGTATGATTAAACCTGATACGGTTGGAAAATAATATAATGATATGATGATACCCGACAATGTTAAAGGATGATTATAATTATACATATACTCAGCCAGGCCAAAGGATGATTATTGATGTGCCTATAAGTATATCTACCAGTTCTAGTCCGGTAAGCCCTATATATGGCAATTGTATGTTATTTATGGTCATATGTATTTGGGTATAATGTTTATGTTAGAGATGCCATGCATAGTTTTCCAGTAATCAAGGTATAAAGTGGTATGGATATTGATTTAAGGTTGAAAAGATTATTAGTGGTGAATATTAATTAAGAGGTTAATAATGACTTATGGATAGTAGAACCTTAGCAATAATGACGACTAGTACTTATGATGATTAAACTATAACTATGTTTAGCATAAATGAAGACTTATAGCATTTATGGTTAGTTGATAATAATGGTTTAGTCGATGATGATGACTAGTTGCCAAATGATAATTTGTTGATTAGTGATTCTAGTTGCTAAATGATGTTTATCCAATAAATTGAATAGTGGATAATTGGTGATTAGCAGTCATTGGATCAATTGTGTTTAGTGAGCTTGTCATGGCTAGAAACCAATATTGGCTACTTGTTAAATATAGCTTAGCAATGAATTATGAATATGTGCTAGGTTTTTACTAGTATGTGTAGAATGAATAGTTGTTGACCATGAATACTGATTATATAGTGAATAGCTGATAAATAACAATCAGAGGATATATTATTACTAGTGAGTAATTGAAATAGTAAATAAACATTGGATAGCTAATAAAGATCTATTAGTGCATTTTGAGGATATAGTGGTCTAAATGACTGTATTGTTATAGTTATGAATATATTTTTGAATTTTTTAAAATTATGAATGTTGATGATAATTAAGGAAGGTTGGTGAAATTTTGATGGACGATAATAATGGAATGTTGATAAATTGACTGATTGATGGTAAGAGTGGAATAACAGTTGAATAATGATGGAGTTTTGATATATTGTTGATTAGATTCCTTTACATTTATCTTGGGTGTAATCTCCAGTGGTATGGGATGCTGTGATGAGTTCTTTACTTGATGCACCAGTTGGCGTCTGGGAGCCAACTTTCTACTTGCAATTTATTGTGTTGATGCTTTATGATGTAGTATTATTCTGAATTGTCAAATTCTTATGTATAATGTTATGGGAATGCATTGGTGCCTTATGTATATTGTTATTCTGTTATTTATTACTTCCTATGTACAACAATTTTCGCATGCGTTGGTGCTATGTTATATTATTATTTCAATATTTATTACTTGTTATGTACATCGATATTGGAATGTGTTGATGCCTTATATTATACTGTTATTACATTTTGATTACTTATTATATATAGTGAAGATAGAGATGATTAAGGTTCAATTATAAACCTTGACATAGTTATGATTATCTTGTACTATATCATCTTTATATCATGACATAGCTTAATCAACCGATGATTCAAACTGAGTACCAATTGTTTTGGTACCCATACTACACTTCTTTATACTGCGGATCATAGTATGGGTTATCATCTTTGATGTGTGCATTATGTGGAGCGGCCATGGTTCGGATATTTAGAGTTAGCTCCTGACTTTTGGAGTACTACCGTAATGCCCCAAGTCTATACCACGGAAGCTACATGGTGCTTACGACCCCGAAGGACCACAAGCTAACCTATGACTGATTTCTGCAGTGAGCACTGAATAATAATACTGTAATAAATGCAAAAAATAGGATAAAATGCCATAATGTTAAAAATATTTGAAATATTGATAAAATTTACTACGAAAATACTAATCTACAAAACTAAATACTGTCAGTAAGTCCAGTGTGAAAAGTCTCTAAACTGAACTGTCTGAAAGTGGAGTTGATGGGACAATCCCCCAACTAACTCTATATACTAAAATACTGCATCTACTGAGAAACTAAAATAATAAAATATCCTCGATAAATGAGGACTCACTACTAACTCTGACAGTGCTGGCTGAATTTGAATCTTTCTATGCACGGTTGGGAAATCGAGCGTCTGAACCAATGATATGAGACATCATAGTGCCATGAAATAGTATGCGTCAGTACGTGGATTATACTGGTATGCTAGATGAGGTAAGGTTGAATGCAATAGTTCATATGTACGAACAATAACTCACTGAATGATATAGAGTAACCGAACATGAGAGTACATGGATAACTGATACTACTGTAAATACTGCGTATGCACTACTATGCATATAAATAAATACTGTGACTGAGCTTGTCTGAAGCTGATTCCTGAGTTTTGATACAGAGTAATTGATATATGAAGTTACTGATAACTGAGTTTTTGATACGGATTCACTGTATCTGACAGTCCTAATTCGGTAGAACTGAATGAAGTTCTATTCTCCTGACTGAAACTGAGACTGTGGGAGGTAATCATCTAACCGACATACCCTAAATAAGGTAACAGAGTTGGGTTCTAACCTGTTACCCTAATTAAAAGGGGAGTCAGTACCATGCTATAGGTACTAATACTGGAAAACCAGGATGCTAAGCCTAACTAAAGGGTGACACCTAGGTGGAGCCAAGACTAATCAAATGGTTGACCCCTGGGAGGTAGTCAAGCCTAGTCTGACGGGTTAATCCTTATCCTGCACTGGCTATGCAGTTCTGGGGTACAACGACTACTACTAACAACTTTGTCTCTCTGATGGGGAAGTAGTCATCCCTATACTTTCTCGGTGCTAAATCCTACTCCCAACTAAAAGACACTGAACTGAGTATACTGAACTGAACTAGACTGGACTGATACTGAGTTTTCCTAAGTCTGTAGCTGATTGAGTTCTATTGAGTTCTGTAGCTTACTGAATTCTACTGATTATGAAATGACTAATACTATCTTGTAACTGAAATTGGCTCTAGGTAAACAACTAGATTTTTGGGTATTAAATACCCCCAGGACTCGATAGCATGAAAAGCAAAGCATAACATGATCTTGAATAATATAACAATGTTCACTTGGTCATAATTTATTCATAGAGGAATTTTATCAAACACTTGTAATGCATTAACTTAGACATAGATGGGGAAAACATGTTAGCATATTGTAAAGGGATTATTTCATTCGCATGGTCAATTTATCAAACACATGGGAGGCACAACTAAATCGTTAAATCATAGACCCTTAGGGTTGACAAATTGATCAATCAACTTGCAAATTAAGGGTTTTATCATGAATATCATGTATATCAACAAATACTAGGATCAATTCTTGGAAATTGTAATTTAAATCATGGATTAAAATACAACAATAACATGAACATGAATTCAATTCAACTAAATCATGGAAATTCATAAATACACAATCTTTGTATTTTAAAAAGTGTTCTTGAACTTCATGGGTGAAAGGAGCCCGTGAATGAATACCTAATATACCTTAGTAGATTTTTTCTTGAAGGTTCTTGGAGGAAATTCTTAGGATTTTTCTTGATTTCTTGAACTAGTATTTTTGCCTATTTGAGAGAATGTTTTATTCTTGAGAGAGTGAGGAAATAATAAGGCAATAGGTTATTTAGTGGTTTAATTTTTTGTTTAGATTGATTAGGGCCGTGGAAAAAGACCCAATTACCCCTAGAAAATATATAAAAATTTGTATAGAAAAACCCAATTTGGGCACCTAGCGCGACGCAGCGCTATCGCGTCGTGTCATTCGAATTTGGAAATTGGGAATTAGGGTCTTGGTGCGACGCGGTGGATTTAAGGAGACCCTTTGATTCTGAATTTTGGACTCATCACGACGTGGTGTGATTGTGTTGAAATAATAGAACATGACAATTATAAAATTAGCCGGTGGTGCAACGTGCTATGATCGCGATGCCCTACTGGATTTGACAATTGCCATTTTGTCTTGCTCTGCAACGTACTGCAGTGCCAGTTGGTATACTGTTTCACTATAATGACTCTAACCCTTCGCCCGGGTATCGGATTTGGGCAAATTTTATATTGTTGGAAAGATGACTGAATATCCTACACAATGGTGAGCTCTAAAATTAATAATATTGATCATTTCAAAAATTTTATATGGGGTAACTCATGGAATGAGAGCTAGTTTAAGCTAGGGAAATAAGGAGTATTGTACTATCTCCCCCTTAGGAACATTTATCCTCGAATGAGACTGACTAAGCTGAGAAATATTGATAGACCGAGTTTATACATTGAACATGAATGACTGAAGCATGACTACAAGACTTAAACTACTGATACGCTGAGTTTACATACTGACCATGCATATTTGATGCATGAGTACATTGCTGAGCTGATTCGTTAATGAATGACTGAAATTCCAATGGTAAGGAATACCGAGTTTATAACTATAACTAAATTATGAAACTGAGTAAATCTAAGAAAAGATGTTACCTCAGGCTGAGAATACTAATGTCCCTGAGATTATATACTGAATATGCCTGAACGGGAATATGAGATCATGACTGAGTGTGACACATGATACACAGACTGATTATCATGAATGAAACTGATCCCTTGAATAAATGCCATGACTTGGGAATGGTCATTTGGCTAAGATTGGAATGATACAATCAACTTATAAGTACCCATTACTCCAAACTGAATTCATTATGTGAAGAGAAACTAAAAAGTTTAGGACATAAAAGCTCAGGGGTTATAGTGTATCTCCTTCTTGGGACATTATATCCATCGAAGAATGCTGACTTGGCTGAAATACCGAGGAAAAGCTAAGCCAATGCACGGGGCACCTACGAACTAAATCGTGATTGAATATTTGGGATCGAAAATTAAGGCATGACACATAAACTAGGATAAACTCATAACTACCTGGTTGTGCCATTTTAGGGTAGTCATATTCACTAGACTCTGGATAGTATGACAAGATGGAAAGATGGGAAAACATACAAACATACCCGCCTGACTGCTAAACTGAATTTCTGGCTGTACGGACTAACTCATGCTTAAAACTTATACTCAACTGGAGCATTCTTGTGATATTCTATCTATAATGTTCTAATGACTTTAGGTAGTATGGAACTTTGGCATGGTCTAAATAAGAAGCCACAACATAGCTAAAATTCTATAATATGGGCACTGATAACACTACTTACTGAGCTCTAAGCTGGACTGAATTCTCCCACTATGTTTAAGCCTACTCAAATCTTTTGAAATACATTGAGCCCCTTACACATAAACATGGCATTCAAGCCTATCTTCATAACTACAACCTCGTGGAAAAATTGTATGCAAAAGGCTTTCTTAACATGAAATATCTACTCTCTCTCTTCAAAACAATTGCTCATCACTACATTATTTCAAAAGGAGAGTTCATTGAAGGCTAAAACATAGGGACCTGAATCATGAATGGGCACTATACTAAACTTGACACTTAACTGAGGCCTGCGGAATAAAACATCAATATCTTGGACTTTATCAAGAGATCTAAACTAAGGATGCATATGATAAAATCTAAATTTAGATAATCATTAGAAGTATAGCAGGATTCATAAGAACTGAGCATACTGTAAAGCATGAGTACAAGAGTCATGAGGCACATGACCTGAGTTTGCAGTTTTTGTATTCATGGAATATGATTCGTAACACTGAGAGAACTGGAACTATTCATACTATAAACTGTAAGCATACATGATTTTTGATAATAGTCATGAATAGGAACTATGATCATAGAGATAATATGTATTGCGTGAGTAGATATTGTGATAGCTGAAGTACAAAACTTTGCACTGAGGTAAGGATGGGTTGGGCATCAACCTCTCCCACTTCTTTTCTATACATACTGATGTTACTACTAAAATTTGAAAGTACGACTTGGTTACTTGTTCTACTATCTCCCCCTTGGCTTAAACTGTTATTCTAAGTCTGTGAACCACTTAATAAACTCTAATTCAAACTCAAACCACTTTACTCTAGAGCCTGAGATATAGCAATACTTATAAAGACCAAACTCATTGTTAGGGACTACTCCAGATAATGTAAAGTCCACTGCTAGTACTTCTTCTGATACATGATTCTTAGCTTTCTATCTCCCCAATAATCATCATTTAGAAACCTCAGCACTGACTAACTTAGAATTCTTAACTTCTCTTTCTACTAGTTCAATCTAGAGATTCAAACATAAATCAACTGAAACCGAGGTACTACCCCTTCATTTAAGGACTGGTTTATCAAGAAACTAAAATGGAATAACTCAATTACTGGAATTAACTAAAGGGATTTTCAAAAATATTGTAATCGAGCAATTTTTATATACTCGTCTAGCTGGTATAGATTTACCTACTAAGGTAATCACTAACAAAGGTTCTATTATGATTTCTAGTGTAACTTAAATTGTACTGCTATGCAAGGAGTTACAAAAGACAGAGAAGCTCCTGGATCTAAAAAGGCATAAATATGTAAATAAAAGATCTGTAACATACCAGTGACTGTATCTGGAGAACTTTACTGATCTTATTTAGACTAAAGTTCATAGGTCCTATGTAGGCGTTGCCTACTAGCGATAGTGGAATAAGTACCCTACCGATTAAAGCGATCAGACTAAGTAGAAGGATGATTGTACTGACCCTATTAGTGTAAATCTCTTCCCCTCTGAGCCATTACTCTACACTCTTGTATCCTGTAGCTTGTCTTACCATATTTAAAACATAAATCCCTACCAGCTCTACATGCACTGATGTAATGTCTAATATATTGTTTAGAAAGTAGACGGGTACACCACTGCTCACACTACCCTAGGTTTTTGAGCCTGGCCCCCCATTATGACTGTCATTCCTGAACTTTAGTATTAGTGCACAAGTTGAGGATGGAGTTAGAAATGAAGATTTTGGAGTAAACTAGGAACAGTTACCACCCTCTGACTTAGGCTGATTAAAATTAAAACTACCTATTTTAGATATCTTATTCTCTCTCTCCTTCTTCTTAAGCTTCTACTCGTCAATATATTGAGCATAGACCATAATCCTAGAGATGTCCATCCCTTAATCAACATCGCAGTTCTACACTCCTTAACCACACTTTCTGATACCCCAAACACAAACTTGCTCATTATGGACTTATTTTCTAATACTACATGGGGAGCATACCTTGATAACTGAGTAAACTTAAGGGAATACTCCTTCACACTCATGCTGCCTTATCTTTGATTGATGAACTCTAACACCTTGGATTCTCTTAGCTCTAAGGGAAAAAATCTAACTAGAAAAGCAATAGTAAACTCTTCCTATTCTATAGGCTCTGCATCTGTGCCCCTGTCTACCTTCCACTGCTTAAACCATATATAAGCTACATCTTCTAGTTGATAGGAAGCTAACTCAATACTCTCACTGGAATTCATTCCCATAATATCTTTGACTTTCTAAACTTGATTGAGGAATTCCTGTGGATCCTCTTATAACTTAGATCCTGAGAATAGGGAAAGGTTTATTTGAGTGAAGTCTCGAATCCTAGATGTAGTAGTATTGGCTGCTGGGTTAGCCTGAATAGTAGCTGGCCGTTCATTCTGAACTATTACAAAATTAGCTAGAGTAGTGAGTGCATCTCTAAATTATGCATGAGAGATATGCTCATCCAAGGGATTTGCTTGAATGGGCTGAGGTGATGACTGATTTCTAGTTCTTCTTTCATTAGACTTTTGGGAGGCATTTTTTTGTAACAAAAGGAAGAATGAATTAGACTGAGAATTTAACTTGCGCTCTTGCTCACTAGCACAATATAAATATAAAAAAAGGGAAACTTTTCTTAAGAATATCTCATAGCCTCCTATACATAATTGTGGCGTGCTACACACCCATGCACAAGACTCTACTTAATGTGGATCTTAGACTCCCTATGACTGGCTTTCAGACTCTCTATGACTCTGTTGAACCTTAAGCTCTGATACCAAGTTTGTAATGCCTCAAGTCTATACCCCAGATGCTACATAGTTCTTATGACCTCGAAGGAACATAAGCTAACCCATGACTGATATCTCCTATAAGTACTAAATAATAATACTATAATAATTATGGAAAATAGGATGAAAAGCCATAAGGTTCAAAACATCTGAAATACTTATCAAATATACTACTAAAATACTAATCTGCGAAACTGAATACTGTTTGAAAGTCTAGTCTAAAAAGCCTCTAAACAGAACTGTCTAAAAGTGGAGTTGATGGGACAATCTCCCAACTAACTCTATTTACTAAAATACTATATTTACTGAGAAATAGAAATAATAAAATATCCTCGATAGATGAGGACTCACTACTAACTCTGACACTACTTACTGAATTTGAATCTATCTATGCGTAATTGGGAACCCGACAATCCAAACCTATGATATGAGACATCATAGGATAAAGAAAGAGTATGCATCATTATATGGAATGTATTGGTATGCTAGATAAGGTAAGGCTGAATTTAAGGGTTTATATGCATGAACAATAATTGACTGAATGATATAGAGTAACTAAACATTAGAGAACATAGATAAATAATACTGCTATAAATATTGAGTATACACTACCGTGCATATAAATAAATGAGCCTATAAATAAATATACTAACTGAGATTCTCTAAATTTAAGTCCTGAGTTCTAACACTGAGTAATTGATATCAAAAGTTGCCGATAACAGAGTTACTGATACTGATTGACTGTATCTGACAGTTCTAATTCTGTAGAACAGAACTAATTTCTATTCTTAAGATTGACACTGAGACTATAGGTGGTAATCATCTAACTGACATGCCCAAAATAAGGTAACAGAGTTGGGGTCCAACCTGTGACCCCAATTGGAAGGGTGTTAGTACCGTGGCACGGTTACTAACACTAGAAAACTAGGATGCCAAGCCTAACTGATGGGTGACGCATAGGCAGAGCCAAGCCTAATCTAATGGGTGACCCCTGGGAGATAGTCAAACCTAGTCTGACAGGTGACTCCTCATCTTGTGCTAGCTATGTAGTTCTTGAGTATAGGGATTGCTACTAACGACTTTGCCTCTCTGACAGAGAAGCTGCCATCCCTACACCTTCTCGATGGTAACTTTGACTACCAACTGAAAGACACTAAACTGAGTATATAGAACTGGACTAGACTGATGCTGAGTTTTTTGAGATTTCCTGAGTTTTGTAATTGACTGAGTTCTACTGAGTTCAATAGCTGACTGATTTCTATTGATCATGACATGACTAATACTATTCTATAACTGGCACTAGCTCTAAGTAAACAACTAGATTATCAGGTATTACATACCCCCAAGACTAATAGCATAAAAAGAAAAGCATAACATGATCTTGAATAGCATAACAATGTTCACTTTGTCATTATTCATTCATAGAGGCATTTTATCAAGAACTTATAATGTATTAACTTGTACATGAATAGGGAAGACATATTGGTATGTTGTAATTTCATTATTTCTTTCTCATGGTCAATTTATCAGTCACATGGGAGGCACAACTGAATCATTAAATCATAGACACTAAGGGTTGACATGATTTCAACAATCAACTGAAATAATGGTCTGAGTATTGGTTTCAACTGAAAAATATTGAGTATTTCTAAATTTTTATATAGGGAAACTCATGGACTAAGAGTTAGTTTAAGCTAGGGAAATATAGGGTATTATAATTTCTTACCTCCTTCTTATGTAATAGACTAGTCTCTATGTTTTATTCTAAGATAGGTTGTATGAGTATAAATATTTTGTCTATTTGACTCTATTACTTTTGTAATATTAGTAGCTTTTGTACTAATAATACAAGATTTTGGGGCTTTACTATGTATTTGTTTCCCTTAATTCATATAGTCTGCATTTCTCTCCATATATATATTTGGGTAACAATTACTAGCCGTTCAAGACTATGGGCTTGGCTTGTCTACTAGTAGATTATGGTAGGTGCTATCATGACCTAAGAAATTAGGTCGTGATAAATTGTTATCAAATCCTAGGCTTTACCGGTGTATTACTATAAGAGTAAAGAGTTAGTTGAGTCCAATTGATTGAAGTGGAGACATTCTTAACCTATCTTTGTAAGGCTATAGGGACATTTTAGAAAATTTTCTTCCTGACTGCTTATTATATGTCTTTATTGCTATGAACCTTAAAAATATTCTTTGACTCTATTCTTTACTTAAATAGGTGACGTGAGATAATTGATTTATTTAAATGAGACTTCAATATGCATTTATAGAACACAATATCTGACTAGAGAGTCAGAGATAGATATCGAAGGCCTTCAGCATCAACAAAAGGATTTGGGCTATCTTAAGCTCCAGTTAAGCTTGTGACTACTTTGGCCTTTTAAGGTTCAACATAGGGATTTAAGTCATTTTGAAGAACCCTCATAACCGTGGTTAACATTCAAAATATCGAGTGGTCCTTATATAAGAGATGGGTTTATTGGTGCTCATCAGGGTTTTTAACCAATTTCTGAGTATGAGATTGGGTTTCTTGATTGGGCTAGGAATTTTCCTATGCTATATCCTTATGAGCATGACATGTTTCATAAAATTATTACAGATTTAGCATTTCTTCTTTGTTTGGTGTTAGAGCACTTAATAACGGCCAGATCATCTTTATCTTAGTTTGTGGATTACGTGAGGCCTATAGAGAGAGCATGTATTAGGATTTGTAGAGATTACGACAATAATCGGTGTAATTAGTGTAGTGCTATTTGAATTTATCCGAGAGATTTTTTTAGTTATTGTAAGATAAGGATTGGTTCTAAGAGTGCCTTGATGTAAGTTAGTGATCAGACAAAGTTAACATGTATTCCCCGCCAGGCTAGAGTTTTTGAGATAGTTAAGGATTGTGGGATGATGATCATTGGTTATTGTAAGTTCTCTCAACATTAGTTGGATAGCCATTCAAGCTCAGTTTGTGTTCTCTCTATGTTGGAGTTTAGGAGGTTGTTATGAATATTGAGAGTTTAACTATTGGTCTAGAAAGTGTCCTCAATGTGGGATTGCTAGTTTTTAGATCATTCTAAGAAGCACTAAGATTACTATGGAGCCTTCAGTTAGAGATAATGTGCTTAGTGCCTCAGTTGATGATTCAGTCGATCGGTTTGAGTCTGGAACCATTTAGATTTATTCCCTCTATATTTGTCTGGCATGATATTGAGATTTAACTGTGATTGGTGTGCTTTTATTTTTGACAATTTATATTTTCATTATGTGAATTTTTGTTTTCATATCTATTAAGGATTTTTTGCCTTGATGAAGTCATGTTGGTAATAGTGTTCCTTATTATTGAATCCATGATTATATGACTACCTTTGTGGCTTATTTTTTATAGTTGTGGAAGGGGTAGATTTGTATTGATGTTTTTTTCCCTATGACTATATCTTTTGAGTTTGAGTCCCATTTATATTGGCATATTGTCCTTTTTATATGCATGAGCAGTATATGATATGGATGTTAATTTTGGTACCACCTTCTCATTATATTGATGTTGATATTGCTGTTATGGTTGCTATCATTACTTGATATTATTGATATTATTTAATATTATTACATGATGTAATTGATCCTTGCTTGGTAGTTGTATAGACTAGTGTTATCTAGTTAAAATTTTATTTCCTTCCAATTCTTAGTCGGTGGCTTAAGTAAATAGCCCATCTGTGAGATTGACCTATTTAAGGTCCCTTTATTGCCTGATATTGATTTTATATAGATATCAATATTTCCTAGATTTATGTCTTAGATTTGTTTGATTCATCTCTTTGTGATGGTTATCTCTTATTCTAAGTGTTGAATTAAGTGCTCCATTCTTACTGTGATATGATTCTTGTCTTTTGTAAGATAAGGGAGATAGAGATAGGTGGCTTTCCTGTGATCACTTCTCAAGTTGGAATTTTTCTTCTTTATTGATTGGAATTTTCTTCTTTGATTATGTGATCCATGGATGGATTGAGTAATGATTTTCCTAATTAGATGGATACACGAAATTCTTATTTCATAGTTTGTTTGTCCTAATAAGGATTGGTTGTGTGTTTCTTCTTTTTATATGTGCCTATGGCTATTCTTTGCCGAAATAGAGTGTTGGATAGGTTAGTTTCTGGCTTGAGTTGCATTTCTTTGAGTATCTAGAGCTTTTCCCAATAGTAGTGGAATTTGTGCCCTTTATGAGCTCTTAAGTATGCTTTGATAGTTCATGCCATCCAGCAAATATGGAGTGGATTTTCTACATTTTCAGTTGATGATTTATCCTCTATTACAATTTTTTTCTTTAGCTATATTTTGATGTCAGCTCGACATAATCTGGTACAGATAAGTCTAATTTAGAAAATATAGTCAATATGAGTATTTGACCTTGGTTTGGATTTGTTAGCTCAATTTCATATTTGACACTTTGGTATGTTGAGATCCAGCGGTTCTTTAGTGATGAGATTTCAACTTAGAGTTGCAAAGCTAAGTGCAACCTTCTTAGTTTGATTCACCACAGTTAGAGTTCCATTTATAGGCTGGTTGAGCCTACCCATGGTTACCTATTTGGTCTTCTCAACTTCGATTTTATTATTATTAATAAGTGCTCTGATGATAGACCATTGACCAGTTAATGGTTCTTTTACCTTTGGACTCGAGTTTCTAATTTTCTTTGGAAATTTTTGATGATATTCTCGATGAAAGTAACATACTTTAGTTGGCTTTAGTATGGATTCATTCTTGGTTGACAGGATATCTTGGAGTGGATTATTTAGTGATGAGTAGTTACAACATGATCTTCTATTTTAGTTTGATTATTGTCTGGACTAGTTGTAGTATTGACATAGATTGCATTCCTTGATAATCCCCATTTGTGTACCCATATAGAACCTTATGGTCTTATTCTTTTGTTTTCCATATGGACTTTAAGCGTATCAACTTCAGTTCTTCGAGATTTCTATGATAAGATCTTGCAGATAGGACTTAGGTGATTTTCCTCCTAGTGTTGAGTGGATAACATGTACGAAATGGTAAATGAAGGTTATATTTGGTTTGGAGTCATTTTCATGACTCATGTATTAGGTTGTCTTTGGTGTGGTGAAGCTTTTATTGATTTGTCTTGTTATCGTCATAGTATCGATGTGTAGTGGTTCAGATTTCCATTTGTCAGCCTTTCTGATTCAATTAGAGTCCAGTTAGTAGTTGAATTTAAGTTTTGGTCATTTGGAAGTGAAGTTAGGGTGTTTGTTTTTAAAGCGATACCTGTGGTTAAATACCCTGGAATTGTTCTCTCTTTGTGGAGTTCATCTGCGAAAACATGCTTGGAGCATACAGACCCAGTATCTCATCCTTTCAAGCTTTTGAGATTCTTTCTATCCATTGACTTTAGGGAATGAAAATCCTTTTAGTAATGAATATTCTATTGACCCTTTCAATTATTTTTCATATTTTAATTTATTATTTGTCGTTTGAGCTTCTTTATAGCTTTCCCAAGTCATTTTTTACTTGTTGGGACTGATAATTCAATTACTGGGCAGTTCATTTTTTTTTTTGAACCAATTCCCTAATTGGATGTCTTCACTGGTTCCAAATTACCACTAGACAAAATCATCATTAAAGCGATCTTGAATGCAAATTTCTACTGCACTAGCAGCTTTGGAATACCTATTCTAGACTAGGTAGATCTTTAGTTTTAGTCTTAATGCACTTGATCTCAGTTAGACCTATTGGTCGAAAAGATGGAAAATTAAAAAGTATAGGTGTGGGACCCAAATTTTGTTAAACCACTTTGGATGGAAAATATGACTTCTCCAATATATTTGAAATATCGAATTTAGTGGGGTTACATAGTTCATTTATGGAAATCAAAGTATGAATGAGTTTGAGGGTCAGTAATAAGTTTTTGACTTTGTTGGTGCTAGTGCATGTCCAATCGTTCAAGGACCTATTTCGATCATAATAATGCGATCGCGGTCCCTAGGACTGCGATCGTAATATCTCCTTACAAGAAGGAGCTATAAATAGACCCCAATGTTGTAATTTTTTCATTTTCTGTTCATTTTAGAGAGAAAAAAAATCCTAAATGAGTGTGATAACTCAAAATTGATCATTAGGGGTGACTTGTATGCTTGATTATCATATATTCTTGTGATTAACATCAGATATAAGGTAAAATCCTTTAATTTTAAGCTTGACTTTTCTTTATGATTTGACCATAATCTGAATTAGCTCAAGGGCTTGATTTTAGCCTCAAATAAGCTTAGTATTAACCAATTTCATGATGGTTGTGATTCCTTGATATTGTATGAACTTTAGGTTGCAGTCGGAAATGTGTGTTCCATAAGTGGAACCTACTTTGGAGTTTTTGGTGTCATTTTTGGACACGAAGAACATTTGTACAATATGGGTATTTTTATGCTTGTACTGATAAGTAAATTATGTTTTTGATAGCTTGGCATCTTAAAGAGTCTTATCGGAAGGGGAAAAGGTTTAGCGCACTGATGAGAATTCTTTGGATTTTAGGTAGGTTAGGTTTTTCCATTGTTAGGATGAGCTTTGTTATTGTATAATTATGATATCTTGTTAGATTGTGAGGGGTTTTTGGAGTTGGTTTGATGATTATTCAAGACTTGTTGTTAGTGGGATCTTTTAGGTCATTTTGACCCAAATATTGAAATGCTTAGCTTGTTGTCTTGACCTTAATGGATTAGAAATAATGTCTCATGCTTAATGTGAAGTGCTTTGAATTACTCTAGTTAGATGGGAGTGACCTTGTCACTAATTCTTAGGGCAATATTGTCCTTAGAAGCTTACTCAAATGAAGTTGCTTTAGTTCCAATGGACTTATTGATAGTATTTGAGTAGGATCCCTACCTTGGAGCTAATGGCTGCTTGATATACATCTAAGAGTTGAATTGGATACATTAGCCTAGTCCGGGGTACAAATGAACTTAGAAAGTATATTGAGGGATTTAGGGGCGGGCCTTGACCTACCTTAAGCCATGATTAAGGTAGTCCTCATGAGTCCCATGGATACTTATCAAATGCCTAGAAAATTCCCCTTGATACAATATTATGGAACCTTGGTAGTAAATTTATTTATGATGCCATTGTGAGCTATTTTTAATGCTATTAAAGAAGCCCATGTCCATGTTATTCAATATGCCATAATGTGGCTATTACTAGGGCTATTGATTAAGCTATTTCTTGGCTATTGATTGGGCCAACAAACACCTTATTGAATGTGCCCTTGACTATAACATGGCCTAAGCCATAAAGGACAATACCGACTATGCTATTAATAAAATATAGATTGTGCGATAGACTTTCTATTGTTCTAGTTAGTGATAAACTTTCCTTATTCTAATGGTGGTCCAATGCATAGGATACTTGTGGGCCATAACTCATGACTATGCTAATAGTTATGCTCATTGTATAATGGACTAATTATTGACTTATCACTTATAAATTTTATGTTACATATATATAAACATATTGATAATGATCCATTGATAATGATTGAGGAAATATAGAGGTAGGCACTTCTTTCTTCTTCTTTTATGTTTAATTACTTTAGCCCTTGTGGGGCTTGTTCTTTAGGTTGTCCCTCGTGGGGCTTGTCCTTTACTTTAGCCCTCATGTTGCTTGTTCTTTATTATTGATATTAATGTGGATATTATGGTAATGCCCAGTAAGGACAGAGAATATTATGATGATATGATAATGACAACCAAGTTCGGAGGATATAATGATGGTATGATATTGCCCAATAATGCCGGAGGATATTATGATGATATCATGTTTCCCAACAAGACTGGAGGTTGTTATGATGATATTATTGTACCCGGTATGGCCGAAGGATATTATGATGATACTTGGTTTAGTCGAAGGATATTATAATGATACTCGGTATGGGCAGAGGATAGTATGATATATAATGATGCCCGACAAGGACTATGGATGATACTTTTATATAAGTTAAGGTCGGAGGACGATTATTGATTTTCCTATAAGTACATCTACTGTTTCGAGTCTAGCTAGCCCTATGTATGGAAATTATATGTTATTTATGCACATGTGTTGTTAGGTATAATGTTGAAATTAGAGATTCTGGCACTACTAGTGATCCAGGTAAAAAGTTGCATAGTTTTTGATTTAAGGTTGGAATGATGATTAGTGGTGAATATTAATTAAAAGGTTAGTAATGACTTTTGGATAGTTGAATCTTAGCATAATGAGGACTAGTGGTATTGTTGACTAGTAATTATGATGATTATGCTATAGTGATATTAGCATAAATGAAAACCTATTGAAATAATGGTTAGTTTATAATAATGATTTAATCGATGATGATGACTTGATGCCTAATGAGAATTTTTCGATTAGTTATGCTAGGTACTAAATGGTTATAGTCAATACATTGAATTGTGAATAATTGGTGATTAGAGATTATTGGAACAATGGTGATTAGTGAGCTTGTAATAGATATAAACCAATATTGGCTAGTTGATAAATATGGCTTCGTAACTAATCTTGGCTATGTGCTAGGTATTGACTAGTTGATGAAGAATGACTACTTGTTGACCCATGAATTGTGATTATATGGTGAATAGCTGATAAATAACAATTAGTGGTTATATGATGACTAGTGAGTAATTGTATTAGAAAATAAGCGTTGACCAGATAATAAAGAGCTATTAGTACATATCTAGGATATATTGGTCTGAATAATGATATTGTTATGGTTATGAGTAGGTAGCCAAATGTTATTGAATTATCAATGTTGAAGACAATAGAGGAAGGTTGGTCAGCTTTCGATTGATGATAATTGTGGAATAATGATAATTGACCAAATGATGAAAAACATGGAATAATGAGTAAATAATAATGGAGTATGGATATATTGTTGATAAAACTCCTTTACATTTCTCTTGGATATATTCTATAGTTGTATGGGGTGCTTTGATGAGTTCATTACTTTACACAACAGTTAGCGTATGGGAACCAACTTTGAACTTGTGATTGCTCTTGTTGATGCTTTATTATGTAGTATTATTCCGAAATGTCACATTCTAATGTACAATGATATTAGAATGTTTTGGTGCCTTATTATAAATTTTTATTCCACTATTTATTACTTCGTATGTACAATAACATGGGCATCCATTTGTGCCTTATGTTATATTGTAATTTTAATATTTATTACTTATTATTTATAATGATATTGGAATGTGTTGAGGCCTTATGTTATATTGTAATTCTAATATTTATTACTTGTTATTTATAATGATATTGGAATGTGTTGAGGCCTTATGTTATACTGTGATTCTGTTTTCATTACTTATTAAACACAATGATTATAGAGATGATTCATGTTCGATTTTATACCTTGACTTAGTTAGGATTACCCTGCATTCTATCATCTTCATAACATGACTTGGCTCAGTCGGACGATGATACCTATTGCGTACCCATTATTTTGGTACTCATACTACACTTCAGTTGCCTACAAATCATTGTAAAGGTTATCATTATTGATGTGTGTGTCGTGCAGAGCAGCCATAGATTGGAGACTTATAGTGAGCTCCTTAGTGTGGAGTACTACTCACCTCCCTCTTGTGTAATCGACTAGTCTCTATGTTTTATTCGAATATAGGTTCTATTAGTATAATTACTTTTTCTATTTCACTCTTTTACACTTGTTATATTAGCAACTTTTGTATTGTTACCAAAAGGTTTTGGGCCTTTTATATGCATTTGTTTCCTAAACTTTATCTATTCTGCATTCCTTTCTCTCTCTCTCTCTCTATATATATATATATATATATATATATATATATATTCAGGTAGTTCGTCACTAGCCATTTCAGAAAATGGGTTTGGCTTGCCTTCTGGTGGGTTATAGTAAGTGCCATCATAACCTAAGAAATTGAGTCATGGAAACTTTCCTTAGAACAAATTATCGGGGTTAGAAGTGGGCTCCTCCAGCCCACTGTAGGCCCATATTACAATTTGTTCCGTGTAGAATCAATAGGCCTTGCACATTATTTTTACTATATTCTTGAGTCCGCGAACGTTTTAGATATATGATGGTTTATTCTAGAATTTGTTTTTTAGGAGATGATTTCAAATCCGAAGATTTTTTTTATTTTAATATCAATTTGATTCCGGCACCCTTGATAATATTACCTTTTTTTCAAGTCAGATATTCATAATATTAGTTTTAGTTCATGTCATGCATAAAAAATATTACTTCTATTTCAAAACCAACAAATTAGATACTAATTCTGATTCAAGTCCAACATTGAGAGGCTATTTATGATGATTAAGGAACCGGTTCGCTTCCAATGTTTACGACATGGAAAGACTAACAATTACAATTTTGAATATGGATAATTGATTTGATTATTGTTATTACTCTTTTCTTGATTGCATCTACCATCCATATGGGGGCTCGCGTTGGATTATTTACTTTTGTTGTGTCTTCTGGCCTTGTGGGGGCCCAATTATGTAGAGATAGCTATGTTGTCTTTATTCTTATTATTTTTGTTGGTGTACTTTAAGTAATTGGACCATTAATCTAGGGTTTCCCTCTTTCGTGGACTTAGCTTACTCATATTGCATTTCATTGTATTAATATTATGATTTAACTTAGTCAACCCATGATGCTTAGTGAGTTGTCTTTGGTACTCATTTTACACTTTTGTACCTTTTTGGTGTTGATCCATGTACTAGCTTCTGTCGTTGATGTTGTGATTGTGTTGGTAAGAGTTCGGAGACAGGGTGAGCTCTCGAAGCTTCAGCTGACCTTTTCTCCATCTTCTATTTTTGGATAGTCCTTTGACATTTGAGACTATTGTATATTGACTTTGATAGTACTCGTATTCTTTTTTATTAGAGACTTTTGTACCGACCGTACTAGATCGTACGATTACATTAATCCTCTTTTCTTTCTCTTTAGATATGTTATTGTTCTTACGATTTATTGCTTGTAATTCATTTGCTTCCATATTGTTGGCGTTTATACAATTTTCCACAAATTAGTATGTTACATATTGTTCTGAACTATAGATTAGCATACCTGCTGCTGGGGTTAAGTAGGTGGCATCATGACTAGGGAAGTCAGTCGTGACATATAACCTACCAGTAGGTAAACCAACTCACAATCAAGAATAGCTACTAATGGACTATCAGGAGAAATGAAGGAAATAACAGAACCATTTTAAATGATATACTACTATATATTTCAACCCCAAGAAATTCTTAAGTTAGTAAAAGAACATCTAATACAGCGGAGTACAAAGTTAAATGCAGACTAAATATAAGCACTAGTTGACTTTGAACATATCGTAGAAATAAATCTAAACCTTAAGAAGGTGTGTAGTAATACTTCAAACACCAGGAAATCACCCCAAATCTCCAATCCATAGCTTCTCCAAAAGATGCACATAACAACGACAAGAATTTGTACTATTATCGGCAGGATACAGAGTGTACTGTGAGTATCTAATATGTGGTACTTAGTAGTCATCGACCGATTGAGGTCCAAAGATAATGCAAGCATAAATAACATGTAAGGCAGGAATATAATATATAAAAAACTATTCAAGAAACTTATTATGATAATGCTAAGGGAACCATCAGGATAAACTTATGATATCTTCATAGTAATTCGGGTCTAAAGAGCAATGGCGCATATCACTAGTCTATAGATAAAGAAAGAGTTAAAGTAATCATATATTAGTACACAAGGCCCAAAATACAAATACAATGTGAATAGAAAATGAAGAGAAGGATATATGGTGATACCATACCTACACACACACACACACATATATATAAATAGGACTATTCAAGGTAATGATGTAAGGTAACCAAGCTAACGCCTCACATGCTAACCAAGTAAAAAAGATAGTGATGGCATAATTAGGGTTACTAAACATGGGATGACTCTCAATAATGTAATTTAACAATTGACAATAGAGGTGTAAGAATCATACAGACAACCTTGGGTATCAATCTATAATAAGCCTACTACGAACTAACCTTAAGAAAACAATAAAGTAATTGCCTAGTACCGAAAAATAATACCTAGATCGTCCTCCATAAAATAAGAAGGTTCAATCAACACTCAATAAAAACTAATTAAAATCTATACCTATAACACTGCCCATAAGGCCGGTAGATATAATCACCAAATGATGTGCCGATGATATGCAATGCATATGAATAAATGAACGCAAAGTAAAATTGATAGTACCATATTAGATCTGAGTTCCACAAGTGCTTACACCTCTTCTCACTAAACAACTCACAAATTAGAGCTATGACAAGTTCTTTTCTCTGGCAAAGCGGCTCATGGATTAAGGAGACCCTAGAGGATTTTGGAATATCCATATATAATGCCTGGTCCTTATCAAAGACTTACAATAACCATCATACTCAACCTACTCCATCCAATACTAGAGAGATGTATATATTTAAAGTGTGAATACTTGAACTATGACTAGGATAGTGTAAGCCTAAATATCCATTGCCTAAGATCAAATTTGGGACTAAATCAAGAGAATGGAGTAAAAAGAGTCAAATATATCTTCACCAAAGTCAATATTAGTGGTAAGAGAGCAGATAAACCACAGACCAGAATCAATCTCTGTCTAATTTCCAAAACATCAACTTTAGTTCAAAAATCCCATCAATCATAAAAATAGTGGTACGATTCCCGTTATAAAAGGATACATTTTAAAAGTGAAAGTTGGCACAAAATCCATTTTTATAAAACAATAGAAAAATCCTGGTTATGATTGGAATCATACCACTAAACGAGCATGGATGTGCCCAAAATTATGCATGCCTTACTACTATCAAAATATATAACCATATGTGTCATTTACTACAACCACATCCTTTTTAAAGATGGAATACTCACCTTAAATCCAACAAAAATTATAACCATGGCTTTGATTAACAAGTGAGTCTTATACTAAAGGATCCTTAATATCGAACTACGATTAGCATTCATATAATCTAGGTTTGTAGGATTCTATGTCAATAACAAGCATTTTATACTAAGGGTCAAGTAACCTTTCTATCCTAAACTCTCTAGTTAGGCTAAGTCATGATACATTACTCATAAACATGTGGCATCATCCCTACCTAGCATACAATCTATACAATACACCTACTCTAGATGGCAATTAGACTGTAGCCTACCTCAATGTTGAGCCACAATTTTCAAACTATCCAAAAACTAGTCATTATTATCCACGGAACTAAAACACTTCCATGCTGTCAAAATAATAATAAACACTTCAATAGTAGTAAAATGAGACCTATATTTCTATGTAAATGGTGGAGTAAGAATTTCGGTCAAGAACGGGCCCTTGGGGATGGCAAATTAAATTTGCATAAGGCTCCTCAAAGGACAAGGAATGTGTGTTCAAACTTTGATCACAAATGAGACACAAATAGGGGCCCAAATCAACTCCTAATATCTAAGACTTTAAAGATATAAATTTTAGGAATTATCAATCAAATAGGATTAAATTTGACAGGAATAATAATTGGAAATGACCAAGGAGTGTTTTGCTAACTTACCGTTGCTTCAATGGATGATTTTCAACCCTTTATTACGTCCTATGCTCCTAAAATGGTGGAAATGGATTAAGAAATGAGTGGAAAATTTTGGTGAAAAATGAGGGATTTAACACCACTTGTGCTGCTAAAATGGTCACTTGGTCACTTAAGCGACTACATCTTAAGCAACACAAGTGTGATAAAGTAGTTGGGTGATGAAAGGCATGGGTGGCTAAAGAGTCATCGCATCTAATAAAGCATATCCACTAATCAACCCTAACCCAAAGATCCAAGGTCTTTAAAGCAACTCAATGTCACTAAGAACTACCATTTAAGTGGTCATTTGGACGCTTAAGCGGTTGAACCAACAACTTGAGGCATTGGATTTTCTAGGACAAAATTGACTTCAACCGGTTTCTTGGGATTCAATTGAAACCCTATGCATGCAAACAAACTATGCTACTATACAAAATTTGACAATCTTCACTCAATGGAACCAAAAGAACTTTCATCTTAGTTAATTTTGAATAAATATGGGGCAAGCACCGATTGTTTCATTTTTCATGGAATACTCTCAATAGCCCAAATGAGTTTTGAAGCCTTAGGACCTGAACCAATGGTCCCTCTATCCTAAAATCAATGTTCTAGGTCTGATACCATTTATAGAATTCTCATTTGATGTTTTTTGCTAGAAGTTTTTGTCTGAGATTAATTCCTTAAATGTGGTACCTCCAAAATAGTATAATGATCCTAAAATCAAATTGAATTCTCCGATAACTAAATTGAATGTTCCTGCAAGTCGTAAATAACCTGTAGGAAATGTGGAAATGCTCAAAACACTAGAAGAATATGAAAATCGAGGAAATGACCTAGAGGGTCATTAAACTATCCACTACATAAAAGGACTTTCGAACCCAAAATTAAATAGATAGAAGGATACGAAAATTTTTAAAGAATGACGTACTAGGCTAGATAACCTTCATACAGAGACAATACTTCTAAGGATTTTGCTACATGTATTCTTAGTTCGACAAACCTCCATACATAACTATCAAAAACAAAAACTCTGCCTCAACAATGAACTGGCCTCTAACTGAACTTGGAAGGGTTGATGCATGCAAATCTATATGACACACAAATACAAGTACTATACATCATAAACTTAACAAAGGTAAAGACAATGCAAGTCATGAATCATGTGACCAACTCTAATATTTATATTAACCTTCTTTTGCTTTTCCAAACCTACCATCTATTCTAAACTAGATAAAATATCATCAAAGTCAATTTAGAACAATATTATCACACTAATACTTGAAGAATTAAAGTGGATCCACCAAGAATCCAATATGGAAATCAACAAAGAAAGCCCATAAAGTGCTACCAAGACACACAAATGTTGATGACTAAAGTCTGCAATCAATGTTCAAAACACTAACTAATATAAATGACCCTCAAAACTGATAACCAATATTCTTAAGAACAAACTCTCAAAACTAATAATCTCAACCAGGGTTCCCCACCAACTAAGAATCAAAACATGCTAAGTTCACTCTAGTACATTTTTCTATTGAGTAGATATTCAAAATTTATAGTGAAGACTGATAACCAATGTCAAAGTATGAAGAATCATCATCAAGTGACTACGACTATAAATTTAACATCAATCAACCACAATATATCTAAGCTGAAGAATGATGAATATGAGAGTAAAAAGTAGGATTATCCAGCCGATAAGTGAATGCTCAACTGACACAAATCTTTATATGAATACTGCAACAAATATCTACAAGTCATAAATGAAACTTCAACATGAGTTTTAACTATTCAATTTCTATTATCCACCAATCATGTTGATGACTAACCATCCAAATGCAAAAATCAATCATAACCCTTAACACATTATTCAAATGAGCCAAAATCCCAAAATATAAGCCAACAAAAATAAACTAATGAAAAACAACCAAATCAACCTTACTCACAAATATCAAGCCTATACCTACTAATTCCCACTAGAGCTGAAATCAAAATATAGTGTAATAACAAAATCACAATGGTTGAAAACCACCAGCTGAAGACATAAGCAATCAACTAGACACCTATTGGAGGATATAATGCATTAAGCATATCAAATAACATATTCAGGCTATGAAGAATGCTAACTATGGAAAAAAATTGAGCAATAAGGACGAATACAACCTTAGCCTAAAATTGGTAAACCCAATGCTCTATATATAAGAACAATTACCCATAGAAGCATATCACTAGAGAGAATCACCCCACAAAGTTTTATTAGGCAAATCAAATATTGAAATAAAATTCTCTAAATTCTTTCATTTTGCTCAAACTTTAACCCAATTAGGTCATTGTAGTACCCCGCACTTTTCCTGGCTAAGTTTTTTCCTAAAATGTTAAGAAATAGCTTCCAAAATGAAGAATATTTATTTTGTGTTCTATTTTCCAAATGTAGACCTTCTATTGTATGGGAAATTAAATAAGTTTTCCATTGATACCAAATTTGCCTAAATCCGATATGTGGTTGAGAAGTTATGGAATTTTAAGTTGATAAAGTACTACGTGGGCACTCAACGCATCATGGAGAAGGAAAAAATGGCAATCGTCAATTCCAGTGGACCTCCGCGATATTGGCGCATCACGGAGTGGTCCATTTTCCCATTTGTCAAAATTCAGTAGTCCAATGTGATCTTACCACACTGCATTGGCAGACAAAATAACATTCTAAAAGGGTACCGCCATGGTGGTGCATCGCAAAGCACTCCAAGTTCCCACTTGTTCACTTTCCAGTAAGCCACAATGATAGTGGTGTGTCACGATGGCCTGCCGATTTGGATAAATATTACATTTCTAGTTCTGACTTAAAGTTTAATAGGGGTATTTTGGTCAATCCACAAGGCCTCAATTCTTCTAAAAGAAGGAAATAAACATATTTCTAGCACTTTATGCTCATTATTCATCATTCTCTTCAAAGGCAAAACCCTAGAGCTCTAAAGCTTCTTCTCTAAGAAATCAAAATCCTCCATTGTTTCTCTAAGAAGGTTTAATATTGAGGATTCCCAAGATAAGATAATTCATGAATCCACCTCCAAGAGATCAATTAGGAATCAATAATCAATTTTTTCAATCTAATCATCTATTAAGGTATGTGGGGTTTATGAATAAGGATCTTCTTCCATCCTTGTGCCAGAAACCAAGCTTTTATTTAAAATTCATATGATTTTGAATGATTATTCATGATATTTGAATTATGGTTCATACCTATTATTGCTCCTTGCAAGATTTTGAGATTTCAAATGTTTTAGAAGTTGAATTGTATGTCTATTTTAATATTTTCATTCCTATTGCAGTAATTTATAGGTTTTGAGATGAACTATCATTATTTTTACTATCAAGCATGATTATTACAATGTTTTAACATGAGATTGGACCATGGGTTACTACCCCAAAATTGAATATTATTATTTTAAGAAAGATGATGCTTTAAGTAACCTATTATCAAATTATCTATCGATTTTTAGTAAAGCTTTGATCTTTTAATCACCAGATAAGTTTTGGAATCCACTTTACAGATTTCTTATAGATTACAGAAAGCAAAATAGCTTTATTTATAGATTGATTCAGATAAGTTCATAATTGATTTTATAATAAACCCTTATGCTAGTTTTAAAGTGGATTTCCAACAAGAAGAACGTAGTAAAATAAAGGGAGTAGTATTTAGCACCGAGTTGGGTATGATTCTAAGGTCACATACCCCAGAACTATATGACACCGTAGAATTGAGATTAAAGTACCCAGAGTGGGCAGAGATAGTGGTTACTTAAGCTGAGTTTATTCTCTCTGGCAAGAGTATGACACCTCTCCCCAACGTGAGGTTTTTCCTTAGGAGGAAAAGATGTTAGACTTTATTTAGCTTGCATAGATTATGTTAGTTAAGAGAACCTCCCTACTAGTAAATGTAAATAAATAGTTTTGAGTATTTCTCTACAATTAAGAAAAGATTTTAGAAAACTAAGTTCAAAGGCTCAAAGATTTACTTAGTTTATGCTTGACAGAAAGATAACAATTATAGACTTCAGCTTTTAGATTTCAGATTTCAGAAGTGAGCTCTTTATACTTTTAGATAGTATGATTTACAGATTGAATACAAGTACAACTTTCAGAACTAAATATTATGACTCACTAGATTTATAAAGTATGATTGATTTATTATTCATGATTTTAGTATTTCAGATATTCCAGCTTGCGTGAGTCATTTTCATTTAGCATGCATTTTTTGTAAATTATGATGATGAGATGATGTTTTACTTATGCATTTCACCCCCATATACTCAGTACATCCTCAAAATACTGATCCACATATATGGCTATGTGCTATGTTATCTTATAATATAGGTTCAGGTGCTAAGCATTAGCAACATTCGAGCATCTTTATCTACATCTGACAGTTGGTGAATCCTCATAGTTTAGGGATTTATTCATTCAGATTCTGCAGCATAGTAGTTTTATATAATTCAATATTCTATTTAGGCAGTTCGAGTTAGCTGGGGTTCTATCCTAATGACTCTTTAGTATTAGTAGTAAAGGCTTATCAAACTGCTAGATTTGATTCAGACTTACAGTATTTGATTTTCAGAAATTTCTTTTAGATTATTCTAAACTTTTTTAGATAGTTTCCGCATTCACTATGACTTTTATGTCTATATTACTTTGATTATGAGATTTATACCTAGTAGTAGCAGACATAGTTATCTTAAGGCTACTCGTAGTCTTGAGCATCGTGTGACATCTCAGGACCAATTTTTGGGGCATTACAAACCTGGTATTAGAGCCTAAGGTTTTTAAGAGTCCTAGCGAGTCAGATAAGCCACGTTTTGTAGAGTTTTGATCATGGATATAAAGCACGCAATATTTATGAGCAAGAGGCTACAGAACATTCTTAGCAAATCATCTCTTTCTTTTATGTTCTATCATATTTACAGTATCTCTATCTACTTTTAACTCATGCTATTACATGACAGTTGAATATGCCTCCTCGTTGAGCTAATTCTCATAGAAATAAAACCACCACCCCAGCCCACTAATTCCTTAAATAAGAATGTATTCTATGCTGAGTTTAGTGCTGCCTTTTAAGTGTTGGCCAAGGCAGTGATTGCAAATATTTAGGGTATCCATCAGAATTAGGCTGTAGTCCCACTTTAGTAGAATAGGGAATTAGCAGCAACTAAAATCAGAGACTTTATAAGGATGAATCCGCTAGATTTATTTAGGTTGAAAGAAGGTGAGGACCCATAACTTTATTCAAATGAGGTAAAGAATATCACCCAGAAAGAGAGTGTAGAGTTATCATATAATTGTGTAGTAATATAAAAGAATGGTAGAGGTGAGAATGTTGTTCCTATGAGGTTGTAGGTATTTCAGTATACTTTTCTAGATAGGTTCTTCCCACATGATATGATGGAAGCTAAGATAGAGGAGTTTGTGAATTTAAGGTATGACTCAATGATAGTGAAGTAGTATTGCCTTAAGTTTAATCAGTTGTCTAAGTATACCCCTGATATGATGGTTGATCCTAGGGCTAGTATGAGTAAGTTTTTTACTGGAGTGTCTAGCTTGGTAGTCAAGGAGTGTAGAACTTCCATGCTCATTAGAGACATGGATCTTGTGTGATTATGGTGCATTCTCATTAGATTTAAGCAGAGAAGTTGAAGGGGGGAGATAGAAATAATAAGAGGGATAGAATAAGATAGTTTGAGTATGGTAAAAATAGGTATTAAGTAGGAAATCATTCACAGTTTTAGAAACGTTCATCTATGCTAGCATAATCTTTAGCTAATGCTCCTGCTATTAAAGGTAGACAAGAGTAGTAGGGAAAGTCTTCTATGTCCATATCTCAGAATAGTATAAGTAGAAGGCCTCATTATCCTCCTTGTGCTAAGTGTGGTTGGAATCATCTCGGTGAGTGTTTTTGCTGGACAGAATGGTTCTTTTGGTTATGGTAAGTCAACTCATGGAATTAAAAAGTGCTCATATGCTAAGCAGGAAAATAGAGATGATCGTCCCCACTCTCAGACTACTAGTGCACCAGCTCTTTTAGGTCGCCCAGTCCCTCCTTAGGGTGTATAATACAGTACCGGTGGCAGTTAGCACCAGAATTAATTTTATAATTTACCATCCCATCAGGAGAAGGAGGATTCACTAGATGTTGCTACTGGTATGCTTCATGTTTTTTACCTTGATGTTTATGTGTTATTAGACCCTGGGTTGAGTTTCTTTTATGTGAACCCTTTAGTTGCAGTAAATTTTTAGATAAGTTATGAAAATATCTATGAGCCTTTCTTGGTTTCTACCTTAGTAGGTAATTCAATTATTGCAAAACAGATCTATATAAAGTGTCTTGTCACTGTCCTTCATAAAATCATGTTAGCAGACCTAATAGAGCTAGATATGGTTGACTTTGATATTATTCTTTGTATGGATTATCTCCATTCCTGCTATGCATCCATAGTTTGTCATACCCGAGTGGTGAATTTTTAGTTTCCAGATGATCCATTCTTTGAGTGGTCAGATAACTTAGTGTCTCCCAAAAGAAATTTCATATCTTATCTTAAAGCCTGAAAGTTGATCTCTAAGGGGTGTATCTCTCATCTTGTTTGAGTTAAAGACACTAAGTCTTAGACTCCAATGATTCAGTCAGTCAGTATAGTCAATGACTTTCCTAATATTTTTCCAAAAAAATTTCTAGGTTACCTCCCGATAAGGAAATAGAATTTGGTATGGACCTTCTTCAAGATACTTAGCCTATTTCTATAACTCCATATCATATGGCTCTTTCCAAGCTTAAGGAGTTAAAAAAACAACTCAAAGATCTCTTAGACAAAGGTTTTATAAGGCTTATTATTTCTCCATGAGGCTCTCCCATCTTATTCGTGCAAAAGAAAGATGGTTCTTTGCGTATGTGCATTGACTATCGTCAGTTGGAGAAATTCATAGTCAAAAACAAATATCCTCTTCCTAGAATCGATGACTTATTTGTTCTACTCAAAGGTGCAAGTTATTTCTCAAAGATATACCTTAGATCCGACTATCATCAGTTTAAAGTAAGGGAGTGTGATATTCTAAAGATAGCTTTCAGAATACATTATGTTCAGTTTCAGTTTCTAATCATGTCCTTCGGACTAACAAATGCCCCAAAAACTTTCATGGACTTGATGAACAGAGTGTTCAAACAGTATTTGGACATGTTTGTCAGAGTCTTTATCGATGTATACTCTCGTAGTGAGGATGTCATGCATACCATCTTAGAATTATGTTGCAAACCCTTAGAGATCACCAATTGTTCATGAAGTTTAGCAAGTTTGAATTTATGATAAGATCAGTAGCTTTCCTTTGTCATATCATTTCAAGTGAGGGTATTAGAGTTGATCCCCAAAAGATAAAAGCCATAAGAAATTGGCCTAGACCTATTTCCCTATTGGACATTAGGAGTTTCTTAGGTTTAGCTGGCCACTACAGATTTTTCATTATGAGTTTCTCGTCTATTACATCTCCTATGTCTAGATTGACTCAAAAGAAAGTTAAGTTTCAATAGTCAGATTCTTGTGAGAAGAGTTTTTAGGAGTTGAAGATTTGACTCACTTCAGCCCTAGTTTTAACGTGATGTGATGGTATAGAAAGTTTTGTTGTTTATTATGATGCCTCCAGAGTTAGTTTGGGTTATGTTTTGATGCAGAGAGGTACGGTCATAGCCTATGCCTTTAGAGTGCCTCACAAAAAATTATCCAACCCATGATCTTGAGTTAACTACTGTTGTGTTTGCTTTAAAAATCTAGAGACATTATGTGTATGGGGTTCATGTTGATGTGTTCACGGATAAAAAAACCTTACAATATGTGTTTACTCAGAGGGATTTGAATCTTCGTCAGAGTAGGTGGTTAGAATTGCTAAAGGATTATGATATGAGCCTTTTGTATCATCCGAGCAAGGCCAATGTAGTGGCAGACACCCTTAGTAGACTATCTATAGGCAGCGTTGCCCATGTGGAGAATGATAAGAAGGAGTTAGTTCGGGAAGTGAATCGATTAGCTAGATTAGGTGTTAGGTTGGTTGACTCAGCTGAAGGGAATGTTTGGGTTCAGAGTAGTTTCGAATCTTCCTTACTTTTGAAGGTAAAGGAGAAACAAAATGAGGATTCTGGTTTGGTCAAATTGAAGGAGTTAGTCAAAGACCAAAAGATAGAGGTTTTCTCCCAAGAGGGAGATAGTGTGTTGAGATACCAGAGTAGATTGTCTGTGCATTGTGTTGATGATTTGAGGCAGCGAATTATGGTGAAAGCGCATGGTGCGGGTTATTCGATCCATCCTAGAGCCACCAAGATATACTACAACTTACAGGAAATCTATTGGTGGAGTGGTATGAAGAGAGATATAGCATAGTTTGTAGCTAAGTGTGCAACTTTCCAATATTTTAAGGTAGAGCGCCACAGACCTGGTGGTGCGTTATAAGAGTTTGGGATCTCCACTTGGAAGTGGGAAGAGGAGAATATGGATTTTGTAACTGCTTTATCCCATTCACGTCGTCAACATTATTCGATTTGGGTTATAGTAAATAGATTAACTAAGTCAACACATTCCATCCTAGAGCCACCAAGATGTACAACAACTTACAGGAAATCTATTGGTGGAGTGGTATGAAGAGAGATATAGCAGAGTTCATAGCCAAGTGTGCAACCTTCCAATAGGTTAAGGTAGAGCACCAAAGACCTGGTGGTGTGTTGTAAGAGTTTGGGATCCCCACTTACAAGTGGGAAGAGATGAATATGGATTTTGTAACTGTTTTATCCCATTCACGTCGTCAACATGATTTGATTTGGGTTATAGTAAATAGATTAACTAAGTCAACATATTTCTTTCCAGTTCACACGTCTTACATGACTGAAGATTATTCTAAGTTGTATATCTGAGAAATAGTTAGATTTCATGGATGTCATTTATCCATTATCATAGATAGGGGTACTCAGTTTTCCTCTCTATTTTAGAGAGCTTTTCAGAAGGGTTTTGGTACCTAAGTTTATCTTAGTTTAGCCATTCATCCACAGACAGATGGTCTGGAAGAGAGGACCATTCAGACTTTAGAGGATATGTTGAGGGCATGTCTTCTTGATTTCAAATATAGTAGGGATGAGCATTTGACAATGATTGAGTTCGCTAATAATAGCAGTTATCATTCTTGTATTCAGATGGCTCTATTTGAGGCTCTTTATGGGTAGAGATGTAGATCACCAGCTGGTTGGTTCGAAGTGGGTGAGGCCACTTTGATTGGGCCAGACATGGTGTTTGAGGCTTTGGAGAATGTTTAGTTGATTATAGAGATATTGAAAGTAGCCCAGAGTCATCAAAAATCTTATGCAGACATAAGAAGAAGAGAACTTGAGTTTGAGGTTGATGATCTTATGTATTTAAAAGTTTCACCCATGAAAATGGTGAGGAGATCTGGCTAGAAGGGGAAACTTAGTCCCCGTTATGTTGGTCCCTTCCGAATTTGAGTCGTATTGGGAAGGTGGCGTATAAGCTTGAGCTACCTGCAGACTTATCCTCAGTTCATCCTGTATTCCATATGTACTTGTTAAAAACGTGCATGGATGATTCAACTGTTATAGTTTCTCTAGAAAACACTAATATTCAGAATAACCTTTTTTACGAAGAAGCCCCAGTAGAGATTCTTGATCATCAGATTAATAGACTAAGGAACAAAGAAGTTCCCTCCGTCAAATTTTGGTGGTGAAATTAGTCCATTGAGGGTGATACTTGGGAAGCAAAAAAAGAAATACGTACCAAGTATCCCCATCTATTCTCAACGAACTCACATTTAGTTGAAGGTAATTGTTTTTCTTATTTAGTTATTTTCCAGTTTCAGATTCAGCCATATAGCTATTTTCATGAGAATTCATGCACTCACAGATCAGTTCAGTAGCTCATTATATTTGAGATTCATCCATATAATTTATTCCAATTATGCATGATAGTTTATAGCCTCATATTTCTCAGTATTTTTCATCTTAAATTAGCCACATTCTAGGACGAATGTTTCCAAGGGGAAGATATTGTAATTCCCTACACTTTTTCCTAGATTAAGTTCATTCTTAGAATGTTAAGAAATATCTTCCAAAATGAAGAATATTTATTTCATGTGGAATTTTCCAGATTTAGACCTCCCATTGTGTGGGAAATTGAATATTCTTTCCATCGATACAAAATCTGCCTAAATCTGACATGTGGTGGAGAAGTTATGGCATTTCAACTTGACAGAGTGCCACCTGGGCACTCAGAACATTACAGAGAAAGAAAATATGGCAATCGTCAATTCCAGTGGACCTCCATGTTATTGGCACGTGGCGGAGTGGTCCATTTTTCCATTTGTCAAAATCCAGCAACCGAATGCGATCTTACCGCGTCGTGTTGGTGGCCCAAATGGAATTCCAAAGGGGAACCGTGATGGTGGCGCATCGTGGAGCACACCCAGTTCCTACTCATCTACTTTCCAGTAAGCCACTGCGATAGTGGCGCGTCGCGGTGGTCTATCAGTTCGAAAAAAAGTTGTGTTTTTAGTTTCGACTTATAGTTTAATAGGGGTATTTTGGTCAATCCCCAAGGCCTCAATTCATCCAAAACAAGGAATTAAACATATTCCTGGCACATTATGCCCACTATTCATCATTCTCTTCAAAAGCAAAACCCTAGGGCTCTACAGCTTCTTCTCCAAGAAATTAAAATCCTCCATTGTTTCTCTAAGAAAGCATAAGATTGAGGATTCGAAAGACAAGATAATCAAGAATCCACCTCCAAGAACACAATTAGGAAACAATAATTCAAGTTTCTCCTTCTAATCATCTATCAAGGTATGTGGAGTTTATGAACAAGGCTCTTCTTCCATCCTTGTGCCCAAAACCAAGCTTTTATTTCAAATTAATATGATTTTCAATGATTATCTATGAGATTTAAATTAGGGTATATAGCCATTATTGCTCCTTGCAAGATTTTGAGATTTCAAGTGTTTTTGAAGTTGAATTGCATGTCGATTTTCTTATTTTCATGCCTATTGTAGTAATTTACAGATTTTAAGATGAACTGTCATTATTTTCAATATCAAGCATGATTATTATGATGTTCTGACATGAGGTTCAAGCTTGGGTTATTACCCCAAGATAAAATATTGTTATTTCAAGAAAGATGATACTTTAAGCATCCTATTATCAGATTATTTACAAATTTTCAGTAAAGCTTTGAAATTTCAATCACCACATAAGTTTTAGAATCCACTTTACAAATTTATTCCAGGTTACAGAAAGAAAAACAGCTTCATTTACAGATTGATTCAGATATGTGCATAACTGGTTCTATAATAAACTCTTATACTAGTTTTAAATAGATTTCTAAAAAATGAGCGTAGTTAATTAAAGGGATTAGTATTTAGAATCGAGTTGGGTATTATTCTAAGGTCTCATACCCTAGAACTACGTGTCACCTTAGAATTGAGATTAAAGTGCCCATAATGGATAGTGATAGTGATCACTTAAGCTGAGGTTATACTCCCTGGCAAGAGTATGACACCTCTCCCCAACGTGAGGTTTCTTCTTTAGGAAGACGAGACGTTGGACTCCATTTACCTCGCATGGTTTATGTTGGTTAAGTAAATCTCCCTGTTCGTAAAAGTAAATAAATGGTTTTGAGTATTTCCCTACTAGTAAGAAAAGTTTTTATAAAACTAAGTGTAAAGGCTCACAGATTTACTCAGTTTATGCTTGACAGAAAGATAATAGTTACAAAATTTAGCTTTTAGATTTCATATTTCAGAAGTGAGCTTTTGCTACACTTAAACAATATGGTTTACAGACAAAATACAAGTACATCTTTCAGAACTAAATGTTATGATTCACTAGATTTATAAATTATGATTGATTTATTATTCATGATTTTAGTATTTCAGATATTCCAGCTTATGTGAGTCATTTTTATTTAGCATGCATTGTTTAATAAATTATGATGATGAGATGATGTTTTACTTATGTATTTCACTCTCATATACTCAGTACATACTCAAAGTACCGATCCACATAAACTGCTATGTGCTACATTATCTCATAATGTAGGTTCAGGTGCTTAGCATAAACAGCGTGAGTAGTTCAAGCATCTTCATCTACATCCAACAATTGGTGAGTCCTCATAGTTTGGGGACTTATATATTCAGATTCTGTAGCATAGTAGTTTTATATGATTCATTATTCTTTTAAGAAAGTTCGAGTTAGCTGGGGGTCTATCCCAATGATTTTCTAGTATTAGTAGTAGATGCTTGTCAGACTGCTAGATTTGATTTAGACATATAGTATTTGATTTTCAGAAATTTCTTTTAGATTATTCTCAGTTATTTTATATAGTTTTCACATTTAGCATAAGTTTCATGTCTATATTACTTTAATTATGAGATTTATACCGAATAGCAGAAAGACATAGTTAGTGATGTGTGAGCCTATGCTAACATATTTGAAGCTTTTAACTCTAAATAATTGCAAGTTTTTGAGCAACTTTAGTTGTTTTTTGATTAGTTTAATTTGATTTTTGCAGTAACAGATGAGATTTAGGGGACCCAATAATAATAGAAGAAAAAAGGTAAAATTCTGAAGCAAATAAAGGACAAGTGTGGCTGACGACATTCATGATAAGTCATCAGCCTGGTGATAAGCTATCAAGGACATCGTTATCTTTGACTAGAGAATGGGAGTTGGAGAGAAATTAGGATGACATTTTGTGATAAGGCATCAGGATGGTTATAAGGCATCAAGGATGCCGTCGGACTTAGGCAGAATATGGAAACTGATAAGAAGTCTTGACGATATTATTGATAAGCTATCAAAATCCTGATAAGCCATCGTCAGCATCGTCAGCCTTAGACAGCAAGAGATAAAAATGAAGAGGAGCTGACGACATCTGTGATAAGTCATCAAACTCCTGATAAGCTATCCCAGATGTCGTCGTTCATTCCGAGGAAAAGTCATAACCTTGATTTTGGTTGCATAATTAGGTTAAACTATTTAAAGGTTTGTTTTAGGATTTTCTAAATAATTATTCATTATTATTCGACACTTTGAGTTTGGGGAACATACTTTATTATTTTCTCTCTCTACTTCTAGACTTAACAACAGAACTATTTGGAGAGATTATTATCAGTATTGAGCGATTTGTCCTTTGTGATCTAATCTAAAATTCACTGATTTTTATTCATCATTGTAAGTTTATCTTTCAACTCATAAATTTAATTATGTGTTTCATTCTTTGCGTCATGAGAGGCTTAACTCCATTAACCTGAATTATGGGATCTAGGATTAGGTCTTGATAAGGAGCTAGGTATTCAAGATTCAATTGGTGGTAGGATTTCTTGATAATTTTGACTCTTTAATTAACGTCTGTTGGTTGCAAATAGTAGACACACCTTCTTTGATTTTCTTGAGAAAGAAATCAAATATAGTAGGAAGTGAATTATCAACAGAAACTCAAAAATACTTCGTTTAATAATCAGTGTTGTAGCAAGGGTGGTTAACCTGAGGTAAAATCTGGGCAGTGAATAGAAATTCTCTACATTTGAGAGGATTATAAAATTAAATGCTTAAGTAGGTCGAGAGACATTTGTGCATAACATCAATAAAGATAGCTTGTTATCTTACCCACTATGCTAATCTTGAATCACCTTTGGAATCTGTCATGTACCATAAGCCCTATTGAACATAATTATGGTTATTTCATAAACTTTTGATTACAAACTTCCAAATTAAAGTGACAAACAATTATATGAGAAACTTAAATCCCCCATTTCAGGAAATAGAAAACTATCAGTGAATTAAATTACAAATGACTTGGGTTCACACCTTATTACCTGTGGGATTCAATCCCAACCTTGTTGGGTTTTATATTGACAACAATCGCTTACACCCATTAAAGAGTGTAATTTGAGCGTTATATAAAATGGCGCCATTGTTGAGGAATACGGTTGTAAACTAAAAGTTTGTGTGCACTAATTGACTGTTAGTTAAGTTTACTAGATTTACTTTTGTTTTTTTTTGTTCAATTGAAGGATCCTTGTTGTTTATTCCAAAAACAAGAAGTTTTGGAGAACCGTTATTACCAATTATTCTGGAACAAAAGCTGATCGGGAGAATGGAAGAACATTAAGAGGCTAACAGACTAGTAGCCTAAGCCAGGGCTCAAGTGAACGTACAGAACAAGGGTCAACAAGTACATCTTCCACACTTGGTGATTAAGACTTGGGTGATGAGGAATTGATGAATCCTCAAAACCCAAGGTGAGCAGAGCAAATTGCTGCACCACTGTAGTGAAATTTCAATGGAAACCATCCAGTCAGAGGAAGGTATGGTCAACAACCTGTCCAATACGAGGTTGATGACCATGATGAAGGAATGGATGGAGCAGGTGCAACAGGTGTGAACATTCCTCCATCATTGGAACCTAGTGAAAAATTAAGCATAACAAGTACCATAATTCATCTCCTGAATCTGAAGAGTCTATTCGGTGGCCTGCCCGGTGCTAATTCGAGCATACATTTGGTGAACTTTATCACTATCTGCAAATCTTTTGATAATCCGGGAGTGTGCTAGAATGCGATCTGGTTGATATTGTTTCCATTGTTTCTATCTGGATAGGCAATAATATGGTTAAATGAGCTTATGCCTGATTCCATCACCCACTGGAGAAAGTTGAAAGAAGCGTTCCTAGAATGGTTTTTTCCAACTTCCAGGAGAATACAGTTGAGAGACGAGATCAGCAACTTTAGATAGCTCCCTACAAAATTTTTGTATGAGACATGGGAGAGGTTCAAGAAGAAGTTGATACAGTGTCTGAACCATAATATGACGAGCCTACACTTGATGGAGACTTTGTATAGGGCTCTTAACTCTGTAACAAAGCTGATTATAGATAATTCTGCTGGTGGTTCATTTGTTGATCTGTCTTTTTAAGATGCCTCAGATATGCTGAATAGGATGACCAAACATAATCGGGCTTGGTATACCAGGGATTCTATGGTATTTTGCCTGACTATTTCTGTTGGTATGATTGTGGATCAGTACAGAAGAGATGAGGAGCAAAACTAAGATATGGACCACCTAAAGACATAGTTGGACTTCCTGGCCAAGAACTTGTAGTCAGTAAGACTGAAAAGGTCAAAGCTATGAAATCTCAGTGCACTGTGGCTTCTAATGCAGATGAGGAGGCAAACTATGTGAGTAATTAAGGCGGTTTTCGAGGCAGTAGCCAAGGTAATCAAGGTCAGAACTTTTATGAAAAGACTGATTATAAAGATAGAGAGTAAGGAAACTAGAGAAGCAATAATGATAGGAGTGGTTTATATGTTCCTCCTGGAAATCGGGAAGCTGGTGCAACTAAATCTGGCAAGATGTCCATGGAGGACATGATGGAAAAATTGTTGAAGGGAGTTGAAGCTACCAACTCAAGGGTAACTACTATGAATAGTGAATTCTCTAGCCTGAGTCAGCTGGTTAGTTTACACTCCACTCCTATCAAGCAGTTGGAGCAGCAGATGAGCCAATTTTCTGCAACACTGAACCAGAGAAAATGTGATACTTTACCAAGTGATTTGGTTCAAAATAGGTGAATGATGGCTCATGTATGGAGATTACCACTAGGAGTGGTAAGATATTACTTGGCCCATCCTTGGGCTAATCTGTAAATGGTGAAGTAATTGTTGATGAATCCGAATAAAGCAATCCAGTGGAGTCTGAGAGGCTGGAGAGTTTTGTTGATGCTTTGGATAAGGAAAAAGAGAAGGAAGAGCAAGTGGTGTTGAAAACTATTCCAAGATCACCACCTCCCTTTCCTCAACGATTGAAGAAAAAGGCTCAGGATGAAAAATTTAGCAAATTCATGTCAATGCTCAAGTAATTGACGATAAATGTACCTTTGATTGAGGCACTTTAGCAAATAACAAGATACACGAAGTTCAAGAAAAACCTTGTAACCAAGAAATAGAAGGTTAACCATGAGCCGGAGGACAATCTTCTCCATTGTGTTCTATCTTTACAAGGTCTTTAGTGAAGAAAAAGGCAGATCCAGGAGCATTTACCATCCCGTGTACTATTGGTTCCCTAAAATTCATCAAAGCACTGAGTGATCTAGAAGCTAGTATAAATCTAATTTCACTGGCTGTGCACAAGAAATTGGGTTTGGGCAGTCGTACCCCAACAAATATGTGGTTGGTAGTGGCAGATAGGTTTGTGAAGCGGCCTGTGGGCATACTACATGATGTTTTGGTAAAGCTAGCTGATTTTATTCTTCCTGCTGATTTTGTGTTCCTAGATTATGAGGTGGATTTTGATGTTCCCATCATCTTGGGTAGGACATTACTTGCAACTAGGAAAGTGCTGGTAGACATGGAGTTGAACGCACTAAAGTTCAGGTTTAATGAAAAAGAAGCATGTTTCAAAATACACTCATCCATGATTCAGGAAAAAGAGATGAGTGCTTTCTCAATCATTAAAGTCTTCTATGATGATGGTAAAGGGGTATAAATAGGTTGTCTTGGCAAAGTCTGAGTATTCAAGATAACCAAGTCGTGTCGCGACAAAAAATCAGGCGCTATTGGGAGGCAACCCAAAGTTGTTATGTTTAAGCAAGTGTTTTTACTTTTATAATTATGATTTAGTATAGAGAAGGTGAAAAATAAGGATGTCAGCTGAAAGGTCAGGATGACATCTCTGATAAGCCGTCACAACTGTGATAAGCTATCAGAAATGTTTACAGGTAGGCCAAACTTGAGGTAGTTTCTATTAAGCCTGACGACATCAGTGATAATCTATCACAATTTTCATAAGACGTCACAAGATGTCGTCAAGAAGAATTTGAAAGCATTGCTAGACCATTTTGGGCCCAGTTCAGAAAATTCGACCTGGCCCACAGTCAAACCTTCTCATAGTCCCGCCTATGTTATTTTCTTTGCTTATTTAGTTTATTTCTTTCATTACTTAGTTTATTTACTTACTCATTCCAAATAATTTCCCAAAGTTAATCAATAAAAACAAGTTCCCTTGAGTGTGGGTTTGCAATTCAAAATCAAGAATTTCTTTCTATTTTCTCTTGTGCGTGTAATCTCGGTGTGGGCTCCCATCAGGTATGCTCTAAGTTTAAATTATCTAATCTTGAGGTAAGTGATAAAGTGATGACAAACCAAGTTCCTAATAGGCTTGAACTAAGTTCAACTTGGTTAGGAGATAAAAATCGCACCTAGGGTTTGCTATGCAAGCGTAAGGCTTAAAGTTTAGCTTGCAAATTGGAACTCGAGTGGATTTTGAGAAATAATGGGACCAAAAATGGAGTTGAGGTTAAAAGTGTGGTTCTGATAAAAGCTGATGACATTCATGATAAGCTATCACAACTGTGATGGCTTATTAGAAATATCATCAAAGGTTACTAAGAATAAAGTGGATTCTATTTAGATTTGACAACATTCGTGATAGGCTATCATAATTGTGACGGCTTATCGGAGATGTCTTTAGAAGTTGATAAAGTGTTGTAGGTTCTGTTTAAGGTTGACAAAAACTGTGATAAGCAATCATAGTCATGAAAGCTTATCAAGAAATGTCGTCACACCTGGAGCCTGAAGCATGAATGATCCTTCTCAAAGTATGTGAAACTTAAATGATTAATGTGTTTGTGCTTATGCTCTTGAGGATTTATTGATGTTTTTATATTGCTACAGGAACTTTATAATGGCACCTAAAGGAAAGAGTCCTCAGCTTACTAAGAAAGATCAACCAAAAAGTGTACGCTGGAAACTCATCAATGAGGAGTCTGATTATGAAGAGGAAGAACCTCTGCTCTGGTAGCGAAAGAAGAAGAAAAGCCATACAAAACCTCCACAACCCCCACCAGTGGAGGTGGAGGATATTGAGGACACTGAAACAATAATAACTTCTGAGCAGGAGGCATCTGAACATTCTGAACATGAGTAGCTTAAGTCTGAATATCATAAATCTAATGAAGACAAACTGGTAGGGTTCGAGGAGTCTGAGTCTGCGAGAACAGAATTCGGATCCCTGTCCACTGAAAAACAAGATGATGAAGAGCTCCATCTTGAGGAACACTTATCAGACAAGAGAACCCTGAAGTTCGAGATAATGCTAGATGGAAAATTCCCAAAGCAGAGGGCATCTTCATTATTGGGCTTCGCAGAAGTGATAGAAGAAGAACTAAAAGGTCTATTCAGCAAGAAAAATGGATTATCATGCAAGGGTTGAGCAGGTACCCTAAAGTGGAATAGAAGTTCCAAGAGTACGGATTGGGATGGACCACAAAATGGGGAGGCTCATTTTTCCCTACACTGGTCTAGGAGTTTACGCAAACAACCAATGTCAGTTAGAAAACATATGTAGACCAAGAGAAAGAGTTGAAGACCGGCCCTTGGTGGATAGAGTTTAGGTAAGGGGCATAAGGGTTGATGTCTCAATCAGAACCATCAACAGGTTCTTACATGGCCCCAATTTCACTCCTCTGGCAACTGCACCATCAGTCTATGCTCGGATTAAGAATCAAGAAAAATAACGTCAATGAGGAGTCTGATTATGAAGAGGAAGAACCTCTGCTCTGGTAGCGAAAGAAGAAGAAAAGCCATACAAAACCTCCACAACCCCCACCAGTGGAGGTGGAGGATATTGAGGACACTGAAACAATAATAACTTCTGAGCAGGAGGCATCTGAACATTCTGAACATGAGTAGCTTAAGTTTGAATATCATAAATCTGATGAAGACAAACTGGTAGGGTTCGAGGAGTCTGAGTCTGCGAGAACAGAATTCGGATCCCTATCCACTGAAAAACAAGATGATGAAGAGCTTCATCTTGAGGAACACTTATCAGACAAAAGAACCCTGAAGTTCGAGATAATGCTAGATGGAAAATTCCCAAAGCAGAGGGCATCTTCATTATTGGGCTTCGCAGAAGTGATAGAAGAAGAACTAAAAGGTCCATTCAGTAAGAAAAATGGATTATCATGCAAAGGTTGAGCAGGTACCCTAAAGTGGAATAGAAGTTCCAAGAGTACGGATTGGGATGGACCACAAAATGGGGAGGCTCATTTTTCCCTACACTGGTCTAGGAGTTTACGCAAACAACCAAGCTCAGTTAGAAAACATATGTAGACCAGGAGAAAGAGTTGAAGACCGGCCCTTGGTGGATAGAGTTTAGGTAAGGGGCGTAAGGGATGATGTCTCAATCAGAACCATCAACAGGTTCTTACATGGCCCCAATTTCACTACTCTAGCAACTGCACCATTAGTCTATGCTCGGATTAAGAATCAAGAAAAATAACGTCCGTGGTTGGCCAACATCATAGCCGAAGAAGAACTAGCATGGTTGACCAACCCAAATGAGAGAATCTGTAGGTACTCTTGTACTCAAGAGCTAAAATTTTGGTGGGGTATAGTGCGTATCTGGTTGATGCCCACTAATAGAGATAACATTTTGGGTGATGATCAAGCTATCTTAGTAGCAAGCATGTTTTAGAAGCTCCATCTAAATTTCGGGGAAATTATTAGTGATGAGATGAAGATTAAAATGTCGAGAACCAATACTGCTTATCCTTTTCCTTATCTTATTGCAGAGTTATGCCGAACTACTAATGTGCCAAAGATTGCAGGGATTGATTATGACATTCCTGTCTAAAAGACTCACAACCCCATACGGTATGATAAAATCAGCCAGGACTGAGACTTGATAGAGGTACAGGGGTAGTAGCAGACCCTCCAGTTATAGATGTCGGTTCAACACCTAATGTGGAGGTGCAAGATTCTGAGCCTGCGCACCTAACTTCTTTATCACATGCAGGCTTAGTGCCTGATAATGAACCCAACCCCTCAGCTTCTACAATAGCAGCAAGATTTGCAGTTCATCTAATTCATATCAGAAAAGCAGCTAAACAAGCCAAATAGTATGAGGCACAACTACATTCCTTTGCCAAATAGTTTGCTGCTGTAGTAGACAAGAGAATCAAGGCTGCCCTTGAGCCTTTTGTGACATTGCCTGAATGGGTTGTAAATTTGGAGAACCGATTCAGAGTGGCATTAGACAAGGTAAAGAAAAATGTTGGGGTGTTGTAGCAGCATTAATTTATGGTGCCAACAGGTCTGGCTGTGGATGAATTTGAAGAAAAAATTCCAATACTTGACCTCATTAAAGATTTACCAAAGAAAAAAAACATAAAAGAGGAGAAGAACGCCCAAGATAAGAAAGAAGAACCGAACAGCAAGAAAGAAAGATGAGTGAAAAAAAAGGCAAAAAACAAGGCCGAAAATGAGGAATTGAAGAAAGCAAGAATGAAGTCCCTAGCAGACAACGAGAAACGGGAGGAAGCCATCTGAGCTAGGGCTATAGGTGCCTCATCTAGCAGGGCTCCAACCACTGTAAGGACAGGTTTTCATGAGGGAGAAAAGATAGTAGATGATACAGAAGCAGGGTCGGAGACCCATAATCCTCACTCTTGATTCACTCCAGGTATGCCCTAAACCCTGAGTTCACTTTATTTTCAATTTTAAGTTGAAGGTGTGGGAAAAACGTTATTGTAAAAATTTGTGGTAGATAATTAGAAGTAATACAGGTACTTGAGGCAGTTAGCTTGTTCTATGACTTTTGAGTACCTGTCCATTGGTCTGATATATTGTTTACTGTGTGAATTCCATCCATTTGTGACCACAGTGTATATTTTTGTGGCATTAGTTTGGCAATGGAATAACCTTTATTAAACAAGTGCATGAACCAGATAAGTAGTGATATGCGAGATACTTGTATGCCATGTGTGTGTAAGGTCTTTATCAGTCCCCGTTGTGTGTTGAATCTAGAACTTACCCTATTAGTCTTGCCATGGTCATAGGATAGAAGTTAGGAAAGGATCATAGGCCATTTTTTATTTTAGCCCAAATGACCTTCCCTATGTAAAAATATCTTTTGATCCTTGTTTTAAGCCTAATTAGCCTATTTTTTTCTATGACACCTCTCATCTTCTCATTTAAATCACAATGAACTTGTTTTGGCCCTAGTCCTCCTTAGACACTATGTACCTTGACTTAGGCAAACAACCTAAGTTGAGGGTGGATATTATAGGGGTGCGTGATGCGAAATAAGTATAAAGAGCGGAAGAATAAAAGAAAAGAATAAAAAGTTGGGTGCGGTGAAAAAGGAATAAGAAAAGAAAAAGTTGTGTAAAAGATGATAAAAAGATAATATGATAATTGGAAAGACCGCATCCATATTGAGCTTGTTTGTTCAATAAAAGAGAGGAAGAAAAGAAGGTTAAGAGTTGAAACGCTAAGAGTTTAGTGTAGTGTCAAGGAGGCATAGTCACTCTAAAATATCCATGAATAACATACCAGACCCTGGCCTACGGTACAAGCTTAAAAAAAATCCCTATAGTGATCCTAACTGACCTGTCCAAAGACTTGGGTACCGACTATAAGGGCAAGATTATGGCATTTGACATGCAATGTTTGGAATTTGATTCTGAGAGTGAGTTTTGTGATTATCCCTATGTTATGTATGTGAATTTTGATATGAGTGAAAAAGGCATTTCTTTGTTGTGTGGTCACACTGGGTATGTTGCTAGTCACTGACTTGTTTAGATAGTGTGATCTAGGTATGGCACGGTTGTTATTGTTGAATTTTTACCGCATTTTGATGCTTGTGAGTTACATTGTTTTTCTTTAAAACATCAACACTGAGTTTTAAATTGACTAACCTTGGTGATGGAGAATATATTCTGAACTAATATGAGTAGTTAGCTACCAGATTTTACTTTGTATTCTCTTAGTTATGTTATGGTTGCTTGAAGAAAAATAATTGTTTAAGTTAAGGGTGTTGATGTGTGATCCTATGCTTACACATTTGAAGCTTTTAACTCTAAATAATTGCAAGGTCTTCAGAAACTTTATTTATTTTTTGATTAGTTTACTTTGATTTTTCCAGTAACAAATGAGATGCGGGGGAACCAATAATAATGGAAGCAAAAAGGTTGAATTCAGAAGCAAATAAAGGACAAGTGTGGCTGATGACATTCATGATGAGTCGTCAGCCTGGTGATAAGCTATCAAGGACATCGTCAACTTTGACCAGAGAATGGGAGTTGAAGAGAAGTTATGATGAAATTTTGTTATAAGGCGTCAGGATAGTGATAAGGCATCAAGGATACCGTCAGACTTAGGCAGAATATGGAAGCTGAGAAGAAGACTTGACAACATTGGTGATAAGCCGCCAAAATCCTGATAAGCCGTTGTCGTCGTCGTCAGCCTTATACAACAAGAGCCAAAAGTGAAGAGGAGATGACGATATCCGTGATAAGGCGTCATACTCTAGATAAGCTACCCGAATGTCATCGTCTATTCCGAGGAAAAGCTGTAACTTTGATTTTGTTTCCATAATTACGTTAAAAATTTAAAGATTTTTGTAGGGTTTTCTAAATAATTATTCGTTATTATTCAACACTTTGTGTTTGGGAAACATACTTTGATGTTTTCTCTCTCTACTTATAGACTAAACAACACAACTATTTGGAGATATTATTATTAGTATTGGGGGATTTGTCCTTTGTTATCTAATCTATGATTCACTGGTTTTTATTCATCACTGTAAGTTTATCTTTCAACTCATAAATTCAATTATGTGTTTCGTTCTTTGCGTCATGAGAGGCTAAACTCCATTAACCTGAATTGTGGGATCTAGGGTTAGGTCTTAATAAGGTGCTAGGTATTCAAGATTCAATAGGTGGTAGGATTTATTGATAATTCTGACTCTTTAATTAACGTCTGTTGGTTGCAAATAGTAGACACACCTGCTTTGATTTGCTTAAGAAAGAATCAAATATAGTAGGAAGTGAATTATCAACAGGGACTCGGAAATACTTCGTTTAATAATCAGCTCTGTAACAAAGTTGGTTAACCTGACGTAAAATCTGGGCAGTGAATAGAAATTCCCTAAGTCCGAGAGGATTAGGAAATTAAATGCTTAGGTAGGTCGAGAGACATTTGAGCATAACATTGATAAAAATAGCTTGTTATCCTACCCACCATGCGAATCTTGAATGACCTTTAGCATTTGTCATGTACCGTAAGCCCTAGTGAACATAATTCTGGTTATTTCATAAACTCTTGATTACAAACATCGAAATTAAAGTGACAAACAATTATTCGTGAAACTTAAACCCCCTATTTCAGGAAAAATTAAACTATCAGTGAATTAAATCACAAACGAATTGGGTTCACACCTTATTCCCTGTGAGATTCGACCCCATCCTAGTTGTGTTTTATATTGACAATGATCTCTTACACCCATTCAAGAGTGTAATTTGAGCGTTATCAGTTAGCTTAAGGCTACTCATAGTCTTGAGTACCGTGTGACGTCTCGGGACTAGGTTTTAGGGCATTATAATCATGAACCATAACATAACAAGGATAGGGCATCCAACTCCACACTAATTCCAAGATTGAATTTATCACCAAGAGATGGGCCCTAAAAACCTAGAAGGCTAACCTAAGACTTTTCGACATCAACAACAAGACCACTATTGGTTTCTTAACTAGCCAAATTAGAAGAACGGATCTCAAATTGGGAAACTTCAAAAACAAGCTATAGAGAAGGATAAACAATGAAAAATCTTAGTGAACCCAAAGGTAACTCCATGAATCTCATCTCAGAAATTGGCAATACATCTAAACTGCCAACTCTAGAACCATAATAAAACCATGGAAAGACACCGTACTTTTATTTCATATCCCACTATTACTACCCAATTTATGAATCATGATGGAACCTATTAAATCCCACCAGTAGGTAAATAAAAAATAACTCGGAGTTATTCACAATGTGTTAACTTGTTGAAAATTTCCCCAAAAGGGCAAATTAGACAATTCAACTTAAAAAATAAACAAGGGAATAAAAATAGTGTAAAAGATAACCATAATATATATAAGTATCCCATGACCTGGTAGAGCCAATACAAAAGATACTATAAAAACAATCCAAGTCTAAAATAGTTAATACAATCCAATCTCGAAACTAGAAACTAGACATAAATATTATAGAAGGAAATGGGGCAACTATGACTCTAAGAGATCACCCTATCTCCAAAATCTAACACAACATGATCCTCAAATCAATGACTGCAGCTGGTACTCAAATCTACAGTAAATAGGTAGAGAAATGTAGTATGAGTTCCAAAACCATTAGTACTCTGTAGGAATCATCTACTGGTTAAGCTAAATCATGATAAATATATGATAAAATTCAAGATAACATAGCTAAGTCAAGGATGTAACAAACCTATATCTACTTATACATCACTATCCATAAATACGTAAATAATTAGAATAATAACATGACATAAACAATCACCAAATACAATTATAACTACTAAGCCTGACCCCATAAGCCAATAAGTACGGAAAAGCCAATAAGCCAATGCAGGTCCCCATAATCCCATAGGTTACACACAAGGATATTATAACTTAAACTACCATTATTTACCAATTCTCAAGGTACAACAAGAATCTATTCATATCAAGCCATATTACAATGGTTTCCACTTTAAAGCTTAAAATCGATACCCATATCATTAATAATATGCTCCATAACCAACATCATAAGTACAAAAATCATAAATATCATACCACCAATATCATAATTAATATTAGAGAAATATTTTAACTCAAACCAGTAATTATATAATACATAATAATCTTTTGGACTTGTACTAGACATATATCTCATCAATGTCATTATCAATATCAATATCTGAACTCGAACCGGTAAGTATATAATCATATCATAATTAATATCCAAACTCAAATCAATAATTATATCATCATATCCTCATCAATAGTGAAACTCAAATAGGTAAGTATATCATAAATATTTTAATTAATATTCAGACGCAAATTGATAATAATATATTCCATATCTTAAGCAATAGCATAGCTGATAACATAATCACTAGCATAATCAATAAGCTGAAACTCACAGTATTCAACACATTCTCACCATCAAGTGCCAAAGTTTTTCAATATTACCTTAATAATAAATTTCAAGATGTACCAAGAGTGTATAAAAGGTTTTTAATAGGTAATACAAATCTTGGCCTAAGGTGGGTCAAAGGGCTTACTTCTAAATCCCTAAAATCCACTACTAACCAATGGCTACCCTAGTCTAGGCCAATGTATCTAAATCCACTATTAAATATCAAATAAGATTTAATTATCCCTACGAAGGAGATTCTACTCTTAATTTAAGAAACTAGGCCAATGAACCAAAATTAAAATTTCTAAATGGCATAAAAGGTCCAACTAACCTAAGTATTGCTAATTGGATCACCAAAACCAAAAAAATCACAAATCTAAAAAAATATCATAAACATACTACGTCGTAGCTCAATCTAAGAAGAGGGAAAACCTAGGTTACCAGGACAATGAAGAAAGCTCGAAGAATCCACTAAATTATTGACTTTCTCTTTTGAGAAGATTTCACAAGATGCCAAGCTATAAAAATCACAATCTACTCATTAAAATGAAAATAATGATACCCATATTGCACCATTGTGCTTCAGGTCCCAAAATCCCATATGGGTCCCATTTTATGAAAATGACGTCTCCAAAGCTAACCCAAAATTCCCTCATGCTGAAGGAGTAATTACCTCCAACAATGTGAACTTCGAGCTAAATTGGGGCTAAAATGAAGCCACCAAGGTTTAGGGGTTTTCAAAAAGAAATGGAAAAATCTACTATGAAATTATGGAAATCATACCACAAATTTGAAAGATAACCGAGTAATAATCATTACCCAAGCTCCAAAATTAGCCGCAAGCTCTAATCCCAAGCTTATCCATTCTTTAGGGTTTAAATCCCAAGAGTGAGGAAGAAAAAATAGGCAAAATAAGCTTAAAAGGGTTTATTTATACCCATCCCAAGTACTCGGGTGTTTATACCATAACTCGAGGCTCGCGATCACTGATTATTGTAACTGCCAAGATGAGTCACAATCAAGAACTAGAAAATCACAATGGCAGCATCTGGGTGGCTTGCCATGGAAGTTATGATCATGCCCCATTGGCTTGCTATTAGCATTTTCATAAGATATAGCTAAGACTTGGAATTTTCTGAGTCTCCACAAGTCGCTCAACATTTAGCTAAAATCGCATACATACAAACGGACTATGCTACTATACTAAATTCAATGTTCTAAATGTAATAACATAGTTAGAATTTCCATCTGAGGTCATCTCTACTAAAAATGGGTTCTACACATTTATTTTATTTTCTTAATTCTTGACCGATAGTTAGAAATGAGTCTGGGTGCCTCTAGACCCAAACGAAGAGTCATTCAAGCATAAATTCAATATTCCAAATCTGTTTGAAAAGTTAGAATGGAAATACAAGGTCGCTTCACCGATGTTCTTACCCATTAACAATTCAAACCAACAAAGACTTTAAATCAAGGAATTGACACTAAAAACCAAAGAAACTACCTAACTATCAGTTCCTACAAGTCATAAATCACTTGGGACAACTATGAAAAAGTTCTATTAGCAAAAATAAGGAGAAATATGGAAAATGACCTAAAGAGTCATTAAACCCACCAAACAACCAATCTTATCTTGTCAATCAAAGTGGAAAAGAACCAACTTCACCTCGCTAAAAGAGAGAAAACCATCCAATTGAGCTAGTTATCTAGGTCAACAAGCATGAAATGTGAGGAAGGGCGATTCAAACAAGATAATTCAAGTTTAGTCACCTATAAAGTAAGGATCAATCAATGTTAAATTAAATACAATAATAACAACAACAATAGTCACAACAATATAAATTGCTGGTTGCACCTAAAATGAAAATCAATCACAAGTGCCATTCTAGGGCGATAAGAAGGTCAATATACCAATGTAAAGGGATTTGAATCCAAGTGCAACACCCCTAGTAAAATTTGATATTGAATCAATCTATCCACTACTAAAATAAATCTTCTATTAGAGTAATCGCAAAACCCTAAATTCTACACCAAGTCACACAACAGCAAATACAAAAATACCAAGGCATATAATCATTAATGGGTATAAGAACCCAAATTCAACTAACATAGAGTGTAAAGAAAAACAATAAAATATATACCTAACACAATAGAAGTACAAAGTCACAAGACTAATGTCCCCAAAAGAATATGAATCTGAACAGACCCAAAATTGGAATGAGTGTCTAAATTACTAACTAGGACACTAAGTGCACAACTTCTATCTAAAGGTTCCACGAGACTAATATAGATGAGCTATATGACTAATCATCCCATGCCTGGGATATTATCTGAATAAATAAACTATCTCTTTGTAGCATAACAAACCACTAAAGCTCTAACCCAATGAGAAATATGAGTGTCCCCAACTGTCTAACAAAAAAACATCAGGGACACTCCTAACTAAAATGGCAATATTTTCAATAATCATTGCATACCTCAGGATGTCTAGGCTAGCGAGGAATGATTCTAACTCTATCTAAACAACAAACTAACATATGGGGCTCTCCTAAGACCAATGGCCAATCCTGCTGCAACCAAACCAATCTCCTAGAATACTCTGAGGTAGTGCAACCATTGTTCCAAATATTCTCCATGATCTATAGATACAAATCAGAAAGCTACAAGGTCTAATGTGAACTCTGCCCCTTATGAACAAAATGAGTGATCTATGAGCCACCTCCACGTGTTCTTGTATATTCTTTTTCTACAGAGCTCATGAGATTAAAAACTTGAAGAATACAAGGCTCATTCTGTGTCAAAGCTTCAATACTAAATGGAATGGAAAAGCTAATCCTCCAATAAATCCACGCACAATTATATGCTCTAAAAGATATAGTGTAAGAGTATGTCTGGCCAACATAAGAAACCCAATCTCATACCTTTATGATGATAAATAATCCTATTGAACACCAAAAAATCCAAACCATATATGAGAATGATTTGATGTACCAAATATCATCTATGTCCCTTAGGTATACATAAAAAGGATTGGAATTCCTAGTACTGAATTTTTAGATATTGAGGTAGTCACAATATCTAATAGGGTTGAGGTTGGCCCCAAATCCACTAACTGACAATGAAGATCTTTAATACTAATCTTTGACTCCCCAGCCTAATACTGAACTGAAGCTCTAGAAATATGTGCAAAAGTCTTATTTCCATCTATCGGTAACCTCATGTCATCCATATGGAATAGAATAGAGTCAAAGAAAGTACTAGAGGTTCATAAAAATATGGGAACTTGACAAGGAGTCAAAAAAAAATTTAATAAAATCTCCATGTATCCTCTTGAAGATAGAATATAAAAGTCTATACCAATCCGTAAGACTCTACTAGACACTTAGCTCTTGAACCAATACACTATTAAGACTAGGCTCTAATATAAATTTTTGATGATTCAACTTCTCATATCATAATGGCACCTACTATTACCCATCAATAGGTAAGCCAACCCATAGTCTAGAACAGCTAGTAACGAACTAGCAAGAGAATAAAGAAAATAACAAAACAAATTTAAATAAGAGACTAATATAGAATACAACCCCAAGACAAGGTAAAGTTAGCACAACTTCTTCTAATACAATAAGAGTAGAAAGTGAAATACAAAGTAAATATAAGTATAAGTTATCTCTAAATACAACATAGACATTAATATAATCCATAAGAGGGAGAGTAGTAGTACTCTAAATGTCAGGAGCTCACCCCAAATATCTAACCCTAGCTTTTTCCTAGGATGCACACAACAATAAAGAGAACTCACACTATGATCTTGTAATACTTCATAGTTTTCCTAGCTAGAATTCATTTGTAGAACGTTAAGGAATAGCTTCCAAAATGAAAAATATTTATTTCATGTGGAATTTCCAAGATTTAGACCTCCCATTGTGTGGGAAATTGAATAAGCTTTCCATCAATACCAAATTAATCTGTATCCAATACTCGATTGACGGATTAGAGCATTTTTAAGTGGATAGTGTCACACCTGAGCAACCACCACCTTGCGTTAAAGTACAATTTCATAATTTTCAATTCTAGTGGACCTCTAAGATATTGGCACATCGCAAAGAGGTCCAAATTTCTAATCGTTGAAATCCAGCAGCCCAACACGATACTAGCACGTCGCACTAGTAGATAAAATGGCATTTCAAAAAGGTACCGCAATTGTGGCGCTTCACGGTGAAGTCCCAATTCCCACTTATCCTTTTCCAGTGAGCCATCACAATAGTGGCGCGTTACTGTGGCGTATTAAATTGTAATTTTTCTTACTTTTCCAGTTTCTTTTCAAAGTTTAATAGGGGCATTTTGGTCAATCCCTAAGGCCTCAGTTTATATAAAACACAACATTAATCTTATTCCAAAGCACTTTACGCTTATTTCATCAATTTTCTGTAAAAAAAACCTAGATCTCAAGAGATTCTTCTCCAAGAAATTAATATCCTCCATAGTTTCTCCAAGAAAGCTCTAAATTGAGGATTTCTAAGACAAGATAATCAATAACTCATCTTCAATAACTCAAATAGGAATCAATAATTAAAGTTTCTTTATCTAATCATCCATCAGGGTATGTGGAGTTTTTTGTAACAAGGATAATCCTTTCATCCTTGTGCCCTAAGCTTATTTTAATTACAAATTTACTAAATTTTATGTGATTTATCATGAGATTAAAGTAAGGGTTTACACCCAATATTTCTATTTATTAGATGATGAGATTTCAAGGTATTTAGAAGTTGAATTACATGATTATGTTCATATTTCCATGCATATTGCAAAAATTTCTAGATTTTAAGTTTATTTATAAATGTTTACATTACCAAGCATGAACATTATGATATTTTAACATGACTTTGATGGTTAGGTCATTAATTCCTAATTAAAGATTGTTATTTTAAGATTAGTTGTGCTATAAGCACTCTATGACTAGATTTCTTTTCAGATTATTAATCAAGATTTGACCTTTTGGTTTTAGAATAGCTATGAAATCCAATTTGTAGATTCAGATTACAGATTAAGTTTTAATCTAAGTTTGAATTTTTGAAGATTGAGCGATTAGAAATGAGAGTTGAAGCTCTAGAAGGTGTGCACTTAGGATGTGGTTATACTCATGAACATTTTAAGTTAGTAAGTGTTCAAGATATTAGATGATGAATAGAGGGGCTATAGAAAGAGTTGTAACTTGGAAGAAAGTATTTAGAGTGGTTTTTACACTTTCAGGTGTTGTGTTTCAGAGTAAGTTTGTTATTTGCGTGTATCATTATGTTCAAGACTCTAGACTGCAGTAAGTGTATTCTAGTTTAGAGTTAGTAAAGATTTCTTAGACTTAGAATGATACCTTAAAGCTAAGAGGGAGATGACAAAATGAGTAACCAAGTCAAGATCTCAGATTCTAGTATTGATGCTAGTATGTTATAGAACATCAAAAAGTGAGGATGAGGCTCAACCCATTCTTATTTTAGTATTTGTGCTTCAGTTATCCCAATATCTACTCATTCCTTGTGTGTTAATTCGATGATCATGGTTTATGTTCATGTACGTAATAGAGGATCATGTACTCTCCTAGTTGCTAGTACGAGGAGTTCTAGTTCATTCAGCAGTTGGAATCATATTCTGTAAAGTTATGAACTCCAAAAATTTAGGTCATGCAGCTCATCACTCACACACTCATGCTTTAAAGTATGTTCAATTCTAAGTACTCAGGCAACACTATTAGCGATCAGCTTAATTTAGATCTATATCATGTATGTCCTCAGATTAGATCTCTTTAATGAATCTATGTCGAGAACTCTCTTTTCCCCAGACCTCAGTAAAGTGTCAAGTATGCTTAGTGTCCTTTCATGTTTTAAGACACGGTATTCCAACCTTTCAGTGACCTTCCCTAAGGTTAAGATAGTGATGATGAACAGTTGCATAGATGGGAGAGAGTAAATATGTTATATTGGGAGAGATGGTTGTATGCTAGTTTTATGTAAGTCTATAAATAAAGAAATATTAAGGTTACACTTTTTTTGTTTATGACTTGGTTATTTGAGAATATTTTATGCGTTCCTTCTCAAGAATAGTGCATGGAAGATGTTATTAATAAAGGTGTTAGAGAATAAGAGAAAGGTGCTTTTATGGGTTTTTGTTTAAAAACGCATATGTGGCTATATATCATGTTGGGATATAAAATGATAGGTGTGTTGTGCATTAATGAACTTCTAGTAAGAGGTTAAATTTAGTTATTAAAGTGATAAGAAGAATCATCTTAGGGTGAGTAGTTATGACAATGCTTGGTGCATTGAATCCATGGTTCAGACTAGTATTATAGTGTTATGTGTAGTACCTTGTGATTCTAAGTTAGGCTTGCTCATAATAAGAGGATTTAGTTAAGTTTTAGACTTTCGTAGATGAATTTATCAATGCCCATGTGAGAATTTCAAGTTCATTCAAGTGAATATGGTATTTAAAGGGGGAAAAGTATAGTTGAGGGAATGTTTCAGAAGTGTTCTAAGCTTGACAGTAAGAAGTTTCCTTGCTTAAGCCCTAGAAATTCTATCCTATCTCATGATTTATGGGTCTATGTTCCATGCTATAGAGTTGTAGCAATGTTGTGATTTCTTATTCAGATGTTCTGTGCGGATCATGCCCAAAGTTCTTTACCTTAACATCTATCATTAGAATTTCTTATAAGAGTGCTCGAGAAATACTCCATCTGGGTATGAGCATTCAGTATGATTCAATCTGTATAGCCAATAATCCAGTTTAACAGTCAGACAGAAAAATTTCTATAGTTTTCAATCTTTCAATTTAGTCTATTCTTACTACCTGAAGTTTCATAGGTATGGCCATTTCAAGAGGTTGTTTATTTGCATCAAGGTAAATTGCAAATTTAGCTCAGTATATGCATCAGGCTTAAGTTTCATCTTCAGATATCTAGTCATGATTCAGTCCATAAGTATTCAGTGAATGATCTTAGTTTTCCAAGAATACCAAATCAGACAATGTAATACCTGTTGTATGATCGTAGCCTCTATTTCTCATGATTCATGCCTACATAATTTATCATTTCACCATTCTATATGAATAATTGCATCACAAACATTTTAAGAGAAATCTAAACTCTCAGTATGAATTAGCTTCTTATAAGAAGTAAAGGCAAGTCAGCTCAGAAATCAGTTTGATGATAGAGGTTTTGAATTTTCCAGACGTAGTCATGTAAGTATATTTCCAGATGCAAATGTTCAATATGTAATCTCAATTTCCTTAGTTCAGAACTCTCACTCCAATCAGTCCGTTGAGGGTGCTACTTGGGAAGCGGAAGTAGAAATGCGTACCAAGTATCGTCATCTCTTCTTCATGAACTAAAATTCAGTCGAAGGTAATAGTCTTCCATCTTTCAGTTATTTTCCAATCTTAGATTCATCCATATAGCTATTTTCACGTATGTTCATGCACTCAAAGATCAATTCAGTAGCTCACTATGTTGAGATTTAGTCATATAGTTTATTTCAGTTGTCCGTGATAGCTTATAGCCTTAGATTCGTCAGTATTTTTACCTTATCTAGACACATTCGAGGATGCATGTTTCCAAGGGAGAGATATGGTAACACCCTATAGTTTTCCTAGATTGAATTCGTTCCTTGAATGTTTAGGAATAGCTCCAAAATGAAAAATATTTATTTCGTGTGGAATTTTCCAGATTTAGACCTCCCATTGTGTGATGAATTGAATAAGCTTTACATCAATACCAAATTAGCCTAAATCCGCTACTCAGCTGAGGAATTAGTGAATTTTTAAGTTGATAGTTTCCTACTTGAGCAATCATCGCGTCGCGGTAAAGGACAATTTCATAATTGTCAATTACAGTGGACCTCTACGATATTGGCACATTGTGGAGAGGTCCAAATTTCAAAAATTGCCAAAATATAGTATCCCAGCGCGATACTAGCGCATCGTGCAAGTGGCCAAAATGGTATTCCAAAGGGGCACCACCATTGTGGCGTGTCGCACTGAAGGCCCATTTCCCACTCGTCATTTTCCAGTGAGCTACCACGACGGTGGATCATCATGGTGGCCTATTAGATCGAGATTTTTTACTTTCTTTTCCAGTTCCGTTTAGAAGTTTAATAGGGGCATTTTGGTCAATCCCCAAGGCCTCAATTCATGTAAAACACATCAATAAGCATATTCCAAAGCACTTTATGCTTATTTCATCAATTTTCTCTCAAAACAAAACCCTAGAACTCAAGAACTTCTTCTCCAAGAAATCAAAATTTTCCATAGCTTCTCCAAAAAAGCTCTAAATTGAGGATTTCCAAGACAAGATAATCAAGAACTAATCTATGAGAACTCAAATAGGAATCAATAATTCAAGTTTCTTCATCTAATCATTAATCAAGGTATGTGGGGTTGTTTAAACAAGGATAATCCTTTCATCTTTGTGCCTTAAACTTATTTTAATTTCAAATTTACTGAATTTTATATGATTTTCCATGAAATTAAAGTTAGGATTTCCATCCAATATTGCTATTTATGAGATTATGAGATTTCAAGGGATTTAGAAGTTGAATTACATGATTATGTTCATATTTTCTTTCATATTGCAGAAATTTCTAGATTTTAAGTTAATTTATAAATGTTTACATTACCAAGCACGAACATTATGATGTTTTAGCACGAGTTTGATTCTTGGGTCATTAAGCCCTAATTAAAGATTGCTATTTTAAGATTAGTTGTGCTATAAGCACTCTATGACTAGATTTCTTTTCAGGTTTTTGATAAAGATTTGACCTTTTGGTCTTAGAATAGCTATTAAAAATCCACTTTACAGATTCAGATTATAGATTAAGCTTTACAGATATACTGTTGGGTTTCATTATAAACCATTATACTATTTTAAAGTAGATTTCCATCATAATGAGCATACTAATTTAGTCGGAGTAGTATTTAGCACCAAGTTGTGTACATTACTACGGATTCATACCCTAGAACTACATTCCAACGTAGTATTTAGATTGTTCCCACTTCTACGTGGATGATAGATATGTGATCACTTAGATAGGTTATACTCCCTGACAAAAGTATGAATCCTCTCCCCAACGTGAGGATTCTTCCTTAGGGGGACAAGAACGTTGGACTCCACGAATGCTCACATGGTTTATGTTGGTTAGAAGAATCTCCCATGTAGATTAAGTTTTTCGATTTCTAAACCCTTAAGATAAAGTCTTTTCCCTATAGTTTAATAGTAAAGATTTTTAGAAAACTAAGTGTAAAGGCTCACAGTTTACTCAGATTATGCTTTACACAAAGATTTTAGATTCATAGTTTAGCTTTCAAATTTCATATTTCTTGCACTTAGACAGTATGATTTATAGACAGAATACTAGCACAACTTTCAGTACTAAATGTTATGACTCAATAGATTTATAAATTATAATTTCCTTCTTATTATCTCAGTTTAGATATTCCAGCTCATGTGAGTAATTTACCTTTTGCATTCATTGCTTTATAAATTATGATAACGAGATAATGGTTTTACTTATGCATTCACCCCCATATACTCAGTATATCTTCAAAGTACTGATCTATATATATGTCTATGTGCTAAATTGTCTCATACTGTAGGTATCAGTTTAGTTGTAGCATGTATACCATATTCAGACAGTTTGCAGCTTCCAGTCAATAGGTGATGAGTCCTCTTGATTCAAAGGCTCGAGTCAGTCATATAGTTTGAGCAGTATTTTATTTTATTAATTTAGTTGTATTGATTTGGGATATTTAGGGGTCATGTCCCGACTACCTATTGTCAATACTAGTAAAGGCTTCATAGACAGTCAGTAATGTATTGATTCGAGTGTTGTTTCATAAAAGCAGACTTGTAATCATTCTAATTTCGTTCTATATTGATCAGATTTAGAAAAGAGTCATCTTCAACTTATTTCGTTCAGAATTATGTATTTTATTTAATTGCTTATGAGTTATGCCAGTAGAAGGGTTAGCTTGTGATTACTTGTGGTCTTAAGCAACGTGTGATGTGTCGGGAACCGTTTTTAGGGCGTTACAGATCTGCAGGCTGAAAAAATATGTAGTATTAGTAACAAGCATATGGTACTAAGAGGCATCACTGACTGAGCTCCAAGGATAATACAAGCATAAATAACCGTAAGATAGCAATATAATTTATAGAAAACTATCCAAGTAACATAAAATGATAATGCTAAGGGGACTATAAGGATAAACTTATCATATCCTGGCCGTAAGAATTATCTAAAGTGCAATACTATATATCACTAGTCAATATACAAAGAAAGAGTAAACAAAATCATATATTAGTATACAAGGCCAAGAATACATATACAACATGAAAAAACAAAGAAGAGAAGGATATACAGTAATACCATACCTATTGTCATGACCCAATTTGTCAGGTCACAATGGCACCTACTATAACCCACAAGTAGGCTAGCCAACCCATAGTCTGCAACTACTAGTAAAAGGCAAATAGAATAAATAGAGGAAAAATATGAAATAAATGAGATAAAAGACTAAAATATATAAGATAGTCCTAAAATATAGTGGAATCAATTAAGAGGTTCTAAAGTAATAATATTACAAAGCAAAGTACCAAATGAATATATTGATACAACCCATTTCTGAATTAAACATTAAGACTAGACTAATACATAAGAGGGACATAAAGTTATACTCCAAATGCCAGGAGCTCATACATCTCTGAATGATAGCTACTCCACATGACGCACACAAAAATTAACCCATACTATAAATTATAGTATGAGTACCAAATATGTGGTACTCAATAGGAAACTGACGACAGGGCTCAAAAGATAATGTAAATATACGTAACATTCCAACAAGAATGTAAGCTTCACCTATTATCCGGTAAACTACATAACAAAGCTAAAGAGACAATAAGGATGACTATTCTACTAATATCAAAGAAACTAACATAATAACTTAGTGGAATAATAAGGATAACTTGATGTACTTCAATCTTACTGTAAGACCCTAACACTATACCCTATATCACTGGCTAATATAGGAATAACGAGTGAAAAAAAGACGTATATATAGTAGTATTTAAGGCCAAAGGATGGATATATAACATGAGTACATGAAAGAAGGGAGGGATATATGGTAATACTATAACTACTTTAGATAAATACACATACATAGAAAGCCTAACTCATGGGTACAAGCTAAGTAATCACAACTAGAATTTCTAGGCCTCCTAATCATAGTAGGAACAAGACCTAATATAATTAGGATCTCTAATCCATGTGTCTCAACATGATATAGCTACCATCATAAGTACCTATAAAGAAATGAATTAAGATATTTTTAAGGACATAATGTCTAACCATGGAATATTCACGTATAACGAAATAATTATAAAAATAAGGAATAAAAATTATACCTCAAATCTTCATACTAATCCAATAATAAACCTTCCAAATACTAACCATAATTATAATAATAACAATACAGGGTAACTGGGTAGTCAGAACAACAAATAAATAACTGGGCATTAAATAAACGGCTGTTATTAAAGGCTTGAAATGTTCAATCAACAATAAGCAAACAATGATAATAGCCAATACATATGCAACCACCCATAAGGATCATCGATACAAGCACAAATGGAATACACCACAAGCCATACGCATCACTTATATGTATACAACACCTCATAAGGATGATAGATATAGGTACGTACTGATGATAGGCAATACATATTCATAAATGAATATAAGGAGAATCCATAATACCATAACCATTCCAAGTACCATAAAGTGACAGGTAGGACCTACAGAGACCTCTCTTCTCTGGCATGATAGCTCATAGATGAAGTAGTACCTGGGGGGTTCAATCGTACTCATGTGCCCTAACTTGGTTCGATCCAAGATTTCAACTAATCATTAATGTCATCATCAATCGGTTGACTTGAATCGGAACACATATGATTGATACAATTATCAATCTAATATGTCCAGTACCATATACATATAACTGTATACACATGAAATACACAAGCAAGAAGCATTGTTAAATGTGGATAAGTTTGTACATCTATTGATTAGGATAAACTCCAAGATTAAATCATCATAAAAGTAAATAAGGGTTAGAATACCTCTCGATTAGGTTAAATAGTAGTAGCAAAACCATGGATCAAAATCTATCTCAGCCAAATTTCTAAATCATCATAACTTATCTCCAAGGCTCATATGCAACTAAGATGATATGATTCCTGTTAAGAAGAAATCTTTTTTAAAAGTGAAAAGTATGGTCTCCCTTTTAGAAAAAATAGTAATAAAATTATATTTTAGTATGAATCGTACCATTTACTATCTAAATGATTATGAATGTATTGAGTCTATTCATTCCATCACCAGTATCCAAACAATATGATTGTAAGCATCAAATGTCCACCAACTATAGTCACTTTCTTTACAAAGACAAAACACTTCTCGGAATCCAACCAATACAATAATCACGACCTCGGGCCCAACATATATCTGGCATAACCATAACATCATAATTATGGCCTTAGGCCGAATATTATATCCGAAGTAACAACATCACAGTTTAGGGTAAAATCATAAATCTAGCTATATCTATAAGGAAGGAAGTTGGATTAATGAAGTATAATTAGCATTTTAACTTAATGGTAAAATGCCCTTCTAGCCACAACTATTAAATTAGATAAAGTCATAGTGTACTACCCATAATCACTTTCAACCATTCCTATAAAACACATAACATATATCAAACACCATATTAATAAGAAGAGTAGTAGAAGACTAACTCAAAACCAAACTGCAACACTTCAATTATCCATAAATTTACCATCTTTACTCCACGATCCTAAAATGCTATCACACTTTAAAAATATTAATCTAAACATCATTAGGAGTAAATTGAGAATGATATTGTTATATTAAGTGATATGTCAAATTTAGAGTCACGGACATGTCCTCGGGGCCTACAAATGGAATCCAATATTTAACTAGTTACGAGGTCCCCTAAAGGACAAAAAAGTTGAGCTCAAAATTTTTGCATAAATGGAGTACAAATCGATTCTCAAATCAGCCCTCAAAGTTTAGGTATTGAAGCACTAATTTCCAAGAATTTTACCATGAATTAGGATGGAAATAGAAGGTAAATTTAATAGGAAATGACCTAGAAGAGTTAGTTTAGCTTACCTTATCTTATATATATGGTTTCTCACTTTTTCCTCTAAATTTGGTATTAAAATGGTGGAAAACCGATAGAGAATTGGGCAGAGAAAAAAGGCTGAAATAGTGCAAGGTGTCATTTAAGTGATGACCCTATTTCTTAAGTGACAGTTGCTTAGGCAACACTGATATTGCTTATGTGATCTGGTTTTATAATTTGGTATCGCTTAAGCAATCTCCATGCCACTTAAGCGATACCTGCTTAAATAAGATTAGTGATTGCTTATGTGGACATTGACAAAATAGTCACTATGGCATTAGCAACAACATATCATGTATATGGGTTTTGTTTAAGAGACACTATGTTTTTGTAAGTAATTGCTTCAGTAACCTGAAGCAACAGATTTACTATGTCAAATATGGACTTTGAGTAGATGCTCGAGATTTGTTTGGAACTCCGTATGCATAAATAAAATATGCCACCACACCAAATTCGACATTCCGAACTAAAAGGAACCAACAAAACTTTCATCAGAGGTCGTTAAAACTTAGTGCTGAGCCTACAGATAAGTGTTATTTTTGACATAGTTTGGCCAATTGCCCAAAATAAATCCAAAAGCCTCGAGGCTTAAACCAAGGGTCCTCCTATCCTAATATTAATATTTTAGAGATTATGACACTGTCAGAATTCTCATCTGAGGTCATCTACTAAGCGTTTTAGTTTGAGACCAAATCATAAACAATGAAATCTTCAAACCAAAGAAATAACCTAAATCCAAATGATTTATCTGATAACCAAACTGATAATTTCAATGAGTCATAAATGAGTTGTAACTATTGTGGGAAGGCTCAAAATGCCAGTAATGCTGCAAATTGAGGAAATGACCTGGAGGTTCATTACAATATCCACTACTAAAAGGACATTCATATAGGATGGTTAATGGGTAGAATGATCATAAAAGCTCGAAGGGATGAGGTACTAGGACCATATGATATTTATAAGACTTCACAAATAATCTCTAAGAAGTCAAATGCTTCAAAGTAACAATGTTACATATAGTACTTTTACCACCAACTTCCTTACTTTTCTAAGAGCTAAAACCCAACCTCAACCACCGACTAGCTATCAACTTAAACGACGAAGGTTGATGCATGCAAATTTGAACCAAAACATATTGATACCACACCAATACCAGTAAAATCAAATTAAAACTCATCCAAGATAAAACCAAACAATGTCTTGAGTCATACAACCAATTCCAGAATCCAAATATAACATCCATGTTTTCTTTCAAAACTGGCTATCCACTCCAAATCAAGAAGAAAGTCACTCCGGTCTTGTCTGTGTAATTTTATAATACTAACTTTGAAGAACAAAAGTTGATCCAACAAAAATCCATATTTGGAAGAATTAGAATAACTCATAAAGCACTACTCTGGCATATAAATTTAGATAACCAAGGTTCTATAACCTATGATGATGCTACAACTAGTTTGGATAACCATCAAAAGTTGTAACTAGCATTTGAAGCACAACTACTCACAACTGAATAATTTGTGCAAAGATGTACTCAACCAACTAGCTCTATATCCACTAGATAGTACAAAACATTGATATAGAACAATAATCACAAGGAACTCTATGAATTTAGTAATCTCAGTAGCATTCCATCAGTTAATAGAACTCCATGAATTTAGTTTAGTCAAGTTCAGTTAATCATGTTCAGTTTCTATTCAGATGGGAGTAGGAATTAGTACTAAGTGAAACCAAGGTTGGGAACACACACATTCATATGAGGGTGTGATTCTTAGAAGTCATCCCTACATTCCAGAACTATGTAGCCAGTATAGGTTCAGACATCAACACTATCAGATGTGGGTTGATGAGATAGATAAGCACTGTCAGATAAGGGCCCCACCATTCTCTTTTGGGGATACTGTCAGATAAGGGTTACCCACAGCTTATCCTTACCAGTGGTGCGGTATTGACACCGTTCCAATCGGAGTTACAAATTGGACCCCAACTCAGTTATAATGTATTATTTGGGGTATGTTTGTTAGATGACTATTTCCCACAATTTCAGTTACAGAATCAGGACAGTCAGATACAGTCATTCAGTATCAGTAAAAGAACTCAAATAGTTCTTTATATTATAGGACTGTCAGATACAATAACCTATGAAAAATACAAAACTCAGCTAGTTCCATCAGAACCTAGACTGTCAGCTACAGTCGCTCCATACTATTTATTTAAGTTATATAGTAATCAGTATATCATGTTATCAGTACTCAGGCTCAGTAATCATGTTATCACAAACTTAGTTACAGTTATTATGTATTCATGCATGCATTCTCACATTCATGTTATCCAGTCAGTTAGTATAGTTCATGTATGTGAACCCTTTGCGTTCAACCTACCTCATATGCATACCAGTAGATTCAATCGTACTGATGAATTTGTGCTTTCATGTTTTATACTATAGATTTAGAAGCATGATCTCTATAGCATTACTAACATTCCAGTCTAGGAAGTCAGAGTTAGCAGTGTGCCCTCATCCTTCAAGGACATGGCAATTACTTTATTATCTTATTAATTAATTTATTTCAGTAGTTGGAGTTAGTTAGGGACATGTCCCATCAACTCCTTATTCAGACAGTTTAGAGGCTTTCAGACTAGCATATTTAGACAGTTATTTCAGTTATTTTTGTATTGATATACCATATCTTCAGATGTTATGTTTTATCAAATCTTCGAACCTTATGAGCTTTCAGCCTTTATTTTTATATTTATATAGTATATTATGCAGTGTACATGTACAGATATCAATCATGGGTTAGATTATGGTCCTTCAAGGTCATGAGCACCGTGTGGTCTTTCGGGTACCAGAATTGGGGCGTTACAAACTTGGTATCAGAGCCTAAGGTTCAATAGAGTCCTAGAAAGACTGAAAGCCGCATCTAGAAGAGTCTTGTACGTGGGTATGTTCTGCACCATATTTATGTCCAGGAAGCTATAAGATGTTTTAGTAATAGTTTTGCCTATTTTAGTAATCATGTCATGCGAGTGAGCATAATCTCAAGTTAATCTCTCAGTGTAATCCTTTTCTCTTCTACTTACAGAACATGCCTCCCAAGAAGAGAACTGGAACTCAGTTAGCCCCTCAGCCTGAAGATCGTTTGGGCGAGCATGTCTCTTATGCAAAGTTAAGAGCTGTATTCACTACTTTTGCTTAGTTAGTTGCTGCACAGAATGAATGACCATCTGTCATTCCGGTCAACCCAGTGGCTAATTCAACTACAACCAGGATTCGAGACTTAACCCGAATAAATTCTCCATTCTCTCTCGGGTCTAAGTCAGATGAGGACCCTCAAGAATTCATCAATCAAGTTCAGAAGGTAACAGATATCATGGGGTTTACTTCTAGTGAGAGCACTAATCTAGGTGGATATCAGTTGCAGGATGTTGCTCACACTTAGATTAAATAGTGGAAGTCAGAAAGGCCAGATGATGTAGGAACTATTGAGTGGGAGAAGTTTGTGACCACAATTTTAAATAGATCCTTTCCCTAAGAGCTGAGAGAGTCTAAGGTGTTAGAATTTATCAACCTCAGGCAGGGAAAAATAATGGTGAAAGAGTATTCTCTTAAGTTTACTCAATTAGATAGATATACCCCTCATATTATTGTAGACAACAGGGCTAAGATGAGTGAGTTTATTACTGTGGTAAATGATAGTATGGTCAATGAGTGTAGGTCTACGATGTTAAATAGTGACATAACTTTAGCTAGGCTTATAACTCATGCTCAACAGATAAAAGAGCAAAACATTAAAATAAGGGAGAAGAAGAATAAGAGAGTAAGGAAAAGTAGTTTAGACTTTGCTCAGCGTAAGTTAGAGGGAGGAAACTGTTCTCAGTTTTGCCCTATGTAATTAGTTCTAGCTCCTTCTTAAGCTAGTAATCCATCTCCTAAGCTCAGGGAAGGTGATAGAGATAGGGTTCTAGGCTCTAAGTCTTAGGACAGTATTAGCAATGCCTGAACTAATCCCTTTTTTTAGAGTTGTGGTAAAATCCATGAGGGTGTTTGCAAAGGTGGCAGCGATGTATGTTTTGAATGTGGCAAGCCAGACCACAGAGTGAAAGATTATCCCCAGTCAGGTTATCAGGGTAAGCAGAACTATTTTTCAACTCAGTTCGGTTGCCTAAATCAGCAGGGTGCCACTTCCAGTGCTACTAGTGGGCACTGCCCAAACAAATATTATGCTATCTAGTCCCGACAAGCTTAGGAAAATTCTCCTGATGTGGTTGTTGGTACATTATATATATTTCACTTGCATGTTTACTCTTTGCTAGATCCAGGAGCTTCTTTGTCCTTTGTTATTCTTTATAAAGCAGTTAATTTCAGAGTCAGTCCCAAAATTCTAGTAGAGCCCTTCTCAGTATCTACCTATTAGGAAAAACCATCATATTCCTATGAGTATAAAGAAACTGCTCGATCATGATATTTCAAAAAGTCACTTTAGTAGACTTGGTCAAATTAATGCCGACTAATTTTGATGTCATTCTCAGCATGGATTAGCTTTATTCCTACTATGCCACAGTCGACTGCAAAAATAGAATAGTCCAGTATCAATTTCTGAATAAACCTGTCCTAGAGTAGAGGGGTAGCACTTCGGCTTTTAGAGATCAGCTTGTTTCCAACCTTCGGCCATAGAAAATGATATCTAAGGGATGTGTCTATCATCTTGTTCGAGCTAAGGACACAAGTTCTGAAACTCGTGGTCTTGATTCAGTCCCAGTAATGAATGAATATTCAAATGTCTTTCCTAAAGATCTTTCAGGAATTTCTCTTGAAAGGGAAATAAACTTCGGCATTGATCTCCTTTCAGATATTGAACCTATATCTTTTCCGCAATACAGAATGACATTAGCAAAACTCAAAGAACTAGAACAACAGTTGAAGGATCTCTTAGATAAGGGATTCATCAGACCCATTGTGTCCCCGTGGGGCGCACTAGTCTTATTTGTGTGCAAGAAAGATAGTTCTCTTAGAATGTGCATAGACTACCATCAGCTTAATAATGCCACGGTCAAGAATAAGAATTCACTTCCCAGAATTGATGATTTATTTGACCAACTTTAGGGGGCCTGTTATTTCTCTAAGATAGACCTCAGATCAGGCTACCATCAGCTCAGAGTCAGAGAATGTGATATTTTGAAAATATCTTTTCGTACTCGGTATGGTAACTTTAAATTCCTAGTCATGTACTTTGGTCTTACTAATGCCCCAGAAGCTTTCATGGACTTGATGAACCGATTGTTCAAGCAGTACTTGGACATGTTCATCATAGACTTCATAGATGATATTCTGGTCTATTCCTGCAGTGAGTGTGATCATACAGACTATCTTAGAATTGTAATTTAGACCTTGAGTAATCATCAGATGTTCACCAAATTCAGTAATTTAAAGTTTTGGCTAAGGTCAATAGCATTCCTTAGTTATATCATTTCCAATTATGGAATTAAGGTTGATCCTCAAAAGACCGAAGCAGTAAGAAACTGGCCCAGACCTGTCTCTCCCTTAGATATCAAAAGTTTCTTAGGTTTGGCTGGCTATTACAGATGGTTTGTTAAGGGATTTTCTTCTATTGTATCCCCTATGTCGAGATTAACTCAAAAGAAAGTTATGTTTCAGTGGTCAGATACTTTTGAGAAGAGTTTTCAGGAGTTGAAGACTCGACTCATATCAGCCCCAGTCTTAGCTCTTCCAAATAGTTCAGATGGGTTCGTAGTGTATTGTGATGCATCCAGAGTAGGTTTGGGTTGTGTCCTAATACAGTAAGGTAAGTTCATAGCCTACGCATCCAGGCAATTTAAACCCCATGAGAAGAATTATCCTACTCATGATCTTAAATTAACAGTTGTAGTTTTTGTATTAAAGATTTGAGGCATTATCTATACGGGGTTCATGAAGATGTGTTCACAGATCATAAGACCCTTTAGTATGTGTTTTCTTAGAAATATGTAAATCTTCATCAGAGAAGGTAGTTAGCGCTCTTGAAATATTATGATATGAGTGTTCTTTATCATCTAGGAAAGGACAACGTTGTATCCGATTCTCTCAGTAGACTATCTATGGGTAGTGTTGCTCATGTTGAGGAAAGTAAGAAGAAGTTAGCTCAGGAAATCCATCAGCTTACTAGACTAGGCGCTCACTTAGTCGATATAGAGGAGGGTGACATGTGGGTTCAGAGTAGTTCAGAATCATCTGCAGTTTCTGAGGTGAAAGAAAAGCAAGATAGAGGTCCCAACCTTGTCAAGTTAAAAGAGTCAGTCAAGGATCAGAAAGTAGAGGTTTTCTCCCAAAGGAAGATGGTGTATTGATTTGTCAGAGTCGTTTATGTGTTCCAAGTGTAGATGAGTTAAGGTAGCAAATTCTTGCAGAAGCACATGGTGTGCGCTACTCTATTCATCCAGGGGCAACAAAGATGTACCATGACATGCAGGAGATCTATTGGTGGAGTAGGATAAAGAGAGATGTTGCAAAGTTTATGGCTAAGTGCTTTATATGTCAGCAGGTTAAGATAGAGCATCAGAAGCCTAGTGGGTCCATGCAGTAGTTTAGTATTCCTACTTGGAAGTAGGAAGATGTGAACATAGACTTTGTGATGGGTTTTCCTCGTACTGGTCATCATCTTAATTCAGTTTGGGTCATTGTAGACAGGATGGTCAAATCAGCTTATTTTTTTCCAGTCCATACCTCTTATTCAGTCGAGGATTAGACCAAACTCTACATGCAAGAGTTGGTTAGATTTCACGGAGTTCTATTATCCATTATCTCAGATAGAGGTACCCAGTTCACCTCTTATTTTTGGAAAGCATTCCAAAAGGGCCTTGGTACCCAAGTTCATGTTAGTACCACTTTTAATCCTTAGACAGATGGTAAAGCAGAAAGGACCATTCAGATATTAGAAGATATACTAAAGGCATGTGCAATTAATTTCAAAGGTAGCTGGGACGACCACTTTTCCTTGATTGAGTTTGCATACAACAACAACTATCATTCCAGTATTAAGATGGCTCCATTCGAAGCTCTCTATGGTAGGAGATGCAGATCTCGAATACATTGGTTCAAAGTTAGTGAGGCCTTAGTTGTAGGGCCTCACTTAGTATTCGATGCCTTAGAAGAAGTTCAGTTGATCGGAGAAAGACTCTGGGCTGCCCAAAGTTGATAGAAGTCTTATGTAGATGTGTCCAGAAAGGATCTCGAGTTCGAGATTAGTGATTATGTCTATCTAAATATCACTCCCATGAAGGCAGTGAAGCGGTTCAACAAGAATGTAAAGCTCATTCCCCGATATGTCGGTCCCTTCAAAATTCATAGTCACTTTGGCAAATAGCTTATGAGCTCGAATTGGCTTCAGATCTAGAATCAGTTTATCCATTCTTCCATGTCTATTTTCTCAAGAAGTGGATAGGTGACCAGGTAGTTGTAGTCCCTATTCAGAGCATAAATGTTCTGAGCAACTTCTCTTTTGAACAGATTCCAATTTAAATTCTTGACTACCAGACTCGTAGACTGAGGAACAAAGAAGTCCCTCTAGTCAAAGTTCTTTGGTGAAATCTTTCTGTTGAGGTAGCTACTTAGGAAACAGAAGTAGACAGAAGAACCAAGTACCCTCACCTCTTCTCTTCTAACTCAGATCTAGCTCAAGGTAACAGTCCTTCATAATCTTTTCAATTTAATGTTCAGATTTCAGTTACAAACTTGGTATACAGTTCATACTTAGAATTCCATTATAAACTTGGTATTAAAAACCATTGCATATTCATTCATGAATTTATGCACTAATTTAATCATATAATCATGCATCAGATACGCTTTTTTATTGTGAGAAACATAGTTCCTCAGAACACCCAGTCATATAGTTAAGAATCAGTTACACATATATTAGATATGCGTGTTCAGTATGATATATTCAGTTATCAGTCATGTCAGTTACGAAATCATGCTCCAGTCATTCATGTTCAATATGTACGTCAATTTATCTTTCTCCTCTCTCACTCAGTCTCATTTGAGGACGAATGTTCTTGAGGGAGAGATATTGTAATACCCCATACTTCTACTTAGCATAAATTCATTCAAAAAATGATAGAAACTTGTTTTAAAGATGAATCCACTTGTATACACATGGAATTTCTAAGTATTGTATGGGAAATTAAATAAGCTTTTCATCGATACCCATTTCATCAAAATATGGTATCGGGGTAGAAAGTTATGGCCGAAATACAGAAAGCAGTTAAAACTGCCCAGGTGCAATGGTATGAGCCGACAGACCATTGAGCTAGCAATGGACCATCGCCCAAGCTATTGTAGCGGACGTAGTGAGACCACCTTCAGGCTATGGGCGACGTCTTAAGATGATGGTCCGTTGATCTAGCAATAGACCATCGACCAAGCCGACGTAGAAGAGGCAGTGAATCCCTATTCTACCCAGGTGTGACGGTCAAGACCGATGGACCGTCGACCCAGCGACGGACCGTCGTACCCACCATCGCATATTTTGTTCAGTTATTTTAAGTCATTTTTAAAAGGGGATTTTTTTTATTTTACCACCATTTCTATTGCCTAATAATATCAGATCAAGGCTCCTAAGTTCATTATACATCTACAACATTAAATTAGGATTTTCTCTCAAAGAAAATCCCCAAGAATAAGATCCAAATCCTTCTTTAAGAAACTAAGATATTAAAGTTCTTCAAGTCCAAGGACTTCAAGAAACTCATAATAAAGGCACGTCATGTGTTAATTCATGGGTCCCTTCCACCCATGAAACTTAAGAATCTTTTTTCAAAATTCAAGATTTGCGTATTTATGAATGTTCTTGATTTAAAATAAATTGAAATTAATGTTCATGATGTTGTGGGGTTTTGATTCATGTTTTTAATTGCATATTCCATTGATTGACCCTAGTATATAAAGATTTGAATAATAATCATAATAAACCCTTCAAATTAATAAATTTATTTATGCAACCATGACAATTAGATGTATTGATGATGATATAACCAAAGTATGATCCCCATGTGTTTGATTAAATTCTTATGTGAAGGAAAAGTTCCATACTAGTGTGATAACATGAAATCCCCATTCATGAACTGGTTTATGCATGTCAAATGTTTGATAAAATTTCTTAGTCAGTGAATTATGGATACATGTGTAGCCCTTGTGGTGCTTTAGAACTTGTACTTCATGAAATCTCCAACTTATTATATTATGAATTGTTGATGTTGGCTTTGTATTGAAGAAAGTCATGCTTTGTTGGTTTCTTTCCATCGAGTCCTGGGGGTACTTGTACCCAAAAAATATAGTTGTGTGCCTAGAGCTAGTGTCATGTTTTCATGATACCCTCCATCAAGCCATGATTCATTTAACTTAGTCAGTTTTGTGACCCAAGAAATCTTAGTAGATTAGTAATATCAGTAGTATTCCATCATTCAATGAAACTCCATCAATTTAGTTTAGTCAAGTTGAGTAAATCATGTGCAGTGTCTATTCAGATAGGAGTAGGAATTAACACTAAGTAAACCCAAGGATGGGAACACATACTGTCATATGAGGGTTTGATTCTTATAAGTCATCCCTGTATTCCAAAACTATGTAGCCAGCATAGGTTGAAACATCAACACTGTCATATGAGGGTTAATAAGGTGGATAAGGACTGTAAGATGAGGGGCCCTTCATTCTATTTTGGGGACACTATCAGATGAGGGTTACCCACAGCTTGTCCTTACCAGAGGCTCGATATTCACACCCTTCCAATTGGGGTTACAGATTGGACCCAAAATCAGCTATAACACGTTATTTGGGGCATGTCGGTTAGATGACTATTTCCCATAGTTTCAATTATAGAATCAGGACAATCAAATAAAGTTATTCAGTTTCAGTAAAAGAACTTAAATAGTTCTTTATATTTTTGGAATGTCAGATACCATCAACTCAGAACATCATGGAACTCAGCTAGTTTCATATGAACCTAGACTATCAGATACAGTCACTCCATACTAGTTATTTCAGTTCTACAGTTATCAGTATCTCATGTTGTTAGTGCTCAGGCTCAGTAATCAAGTTATCACGAACTCTTTTACATTTATTATGTATTCATGCATGCATTCTCATATTCATGTTATACAGTCAATTAGTATAGTTCATGTATTTGAGCCCTTTGTATTTAGCCTACCTCACATGCATACTAGTATATTCAATCATTCTAAAGTATTTGCGCTGTGGTGATTTATACCATAAGTTTAGAAGCAAGAGATCCAAAGAATAAAAAACATTCCAGTCTCGACAATCAGAGTTAGCAGTGAGTCCTCATCCTCGAGGACATGACCATTATTTTATTATCTTATTATTTAATTTATTTCTGTAGTTGGAGTTAGTTGGATACATGTCCTATCAACTCCTTATTCAGATAGTTTAGAGGCTTTCAAACTAGCGTATTTAGATAGTTATTTCTGTTGTTTTTGTATTGATTTACTATATCTTCAGATGTTATGTTTTATCAGATGTTTGAACCTTATGGCCTTTTAGCCTTTATTTCTACATTTATATAGTATATTATGCAGTGTATAGGTACAAATATCTATCATGGGTTAGCTTATGGTCCTTTGGGGTCATGAAAACCGTGTGGCATTTCGGTTACTAGACTCGAAGTGTTACAACATACTTATTCCTTGGGTTGGATAATTATGTTTAAGGTACACATTTTCATACTTTTTTTGTTTTCTGACTTTGATAATGGTCTTGTGATTGCACTCCCGTCTTACATTTGTGGTAACAGATCCTTGACTCCTCATTCAGGGACAAATAATCCTGGGGGTACAATGTAACACCACTGAATTTTGCCTCTATAACTTATGAGTTTTGAGTTCATTGCCTAGGCTACGAATGGAACCTTACAAGTCATAAGGTGTGCGCAGAGTCATAGGGAGAAACTCATGACCAAACCAGTGGAGTAGCCAAAGTTTTTATCCTTAGTACGACTAAAACCATACAAATCTTAAAGTCTTGTCATGAGTCGTATAGTATGACTCTTGACCAAACCAGTGAAGGATAATTTGATCTACAACAAATACAATGAGCCACTACTATGTCACGAGTCATGACGTGACCCGTAACTACTTTCTACCAATTTTTCATAAATTTAGTTAAGGGTACTTTGGTTATTTCCATCATTCCTCAATAATAATGTACTACCATAAACCATCTAAAGGGTTTACTTTCATTACTTAGACAATCATAAACTACTCTAAAAAACTCTAATTGTTTAACAAAGAAAAACTAGGGCTTTTAAGGGGTTGAGCATCTTGCCGTAAATTTGTGTAGTTTCTTATCCAAATTCTTGATAGTCCTAGGCATGCATTTCTTTCACAACAAACCTTTTTTTTTCATGGCATACAATGTTGACATTCAGGTGGTTTTAATTATTGGTTTTTGCACTTTGGTAAAGGGCTATAGATGATTGTAGTTTAAATGGTGTTCCTATGATTTTAAATGCATTATTTATTCTTTATTAATGGTTTTTGAACTAATTGGGTATATGGGTATAATAACATGAGATGGGGGTCAAGGTACTCCCCCATATTGATGATTTTGGTTTGGAATCGGTTTTGGAAATTGTGATTCTTTCAACCCACTTACATTATTTGATTTCAAATATCGATAATCACATGATTTGGCTTACTCCCCTTAACTATTGCATTACATAAATAGTTAAACCGATAAAAGAAATGGCTTTGGAAGGCCTTGTTGGTGATGTGTTTAATTAATTATGAACTACGGAGGTCAAGGCATTCACCCAAAATTGACTTGATAAACCATGGGGGTTAGGGCATTTCCCCAAGTTGTTGAATAATTGGAATGACACAATGATATTAGCTTGCAGGCGTAATTCATAAGACAATACCAATGGTAGTTGTCGTAAAGAATTATTATTGGTTAATGAATGGAAATATGTAAGCTATTTTAATTGGTTTTAATAGGGGATTGTGTAGCTTATTGTAAAGGTGTAAGTATCAGGGAGGACAAAAACAAGAAACAACATTTTTTGGCATGGGGGGTCTCGACGACTGTGTGCATAGTTCACACTTATATATATGTATGTATATACGTATCCTGCAATGGAGTGGGGTTGGGCCATTCCCTGCTCTTCCATGGATATCTCTAGTTTGTGCATCTAACACCCACTGGGTCCCTTTCAGCAGGGAGAGCTAAAACCGTATAGCCCATAGGTTCATAGATGATGTGATGGCCATATTGTACAGGATAATACTTTAAACTTCAGGATAAATCTTGTCCTCTATACTAGCATGTTATATATATAAATATTCATGTATATGGTTTCTTTCATGTTGTTTTGAATTGTTTGGATCGATTGATCATAGTATTATTTTATCTCTTTGCTGAACTAGCGCTCACCCAACAAATCGGCCTCGGAGTTGTATCCCCACGCAATGCAGGGTCCATAGACACTTCAATTTCCTTGTGCATTGGTACGTGATTTTAGTGTTGTTCGACAACTAACTTCTCAATGGTGAGTTTCCATTCTCTGGAAGGACCTTATTTAATGGTCATCATTACTTATGTATTGGACTATTACCGTGGGGTTTCCACTTTGGTCGGGGGCATGTCCCAACACAGGTTGACATCTGTTTTCTTATAGGCTTTGTGGACAAAGTATGGGTGGATTGTGTTGTGGATTCTTAGATCTCTCTTGTTATTTATTTATCTATCTTGTTATATGTTTGTAACTCCATCGTATTTTGTTATTGTCTTGGAACTCAGCTCTATCATGTTATTTGTTCAAAGATTAACTCTACATTTTTATATATTTGAAACTTAGCACTATATTTTTATATGTTCGAAACTCATCCACTACTAGTTATATCATGTTATAGTTGGCTAGGCTAATAAGGGTGGTTCAGGTCCTTTACGGTCTTAAGATACTCATCGTGACTAGGTCATAGTTCAAGTCGTGAGATAAATATACTGATACAACCCATCTCGAAACACAACATATAGAGTAGCCTAATGTATTGGAGAGAGAAAAGTAATACTTTGAATAGCAGGAGATCACCCAAAATCTAGGAACCATAGCTACTTTGAATAGTGCATACAACATCAGCGAGAACACATAATATGATCTGTAGGTTGCATAAGTGTAGTATAAGTACCAAACATGTGGTACTTAGTACGTAACTATTAGTTAAGCTCTAATGATAATGCAAATATAAATATCATGCCCAAAAAAATCTAAACTACACCTCATTATCCAGCAAACCATATAATAAAGCTAAGAAAACAATAAGGATGACTATTCTATTCATATACAAGAAAGAAGCATATAAGGTAATGAAAAAATAATGATAAGTTAACCTATTTCTACCGTACTCTAAGACCCTAACACTATATCATATTTAGCTAGCCAGTACAAAAATAAAGAATGCGTGAAGGTTATATACAGTAGAAGACAAGACATAGGAATGGATATACAACATGAGTACATGATAAAAGGGAGGAACATATGGTAACACCATAAATACTATAGATAAATACATATATAAAACAAGGATAACTTAAGGGTAAAGGATAAGTAATCACAATAGCATCTCCAGACCTCCTAATTATAGTAGGAACTGGTGGTAATATAATGAGTGTCACTAATCCATATGTCTGAGCATGAGACAACTAACACACCAAATACCCATAACTAAAAATTAGTATATCATGGTCTTGAGTCATAATGTCAAACCATAGAGTAATCATGAGTAACAAAATAACTATAAGTATAAGGAATCAGAATCATATCTCGAATCTCAATACAGGTCTAATAATCAACATTCCACATACTAACCATAATAATAATACAGTGTAATCGGCTAGTTTGGATAACTCATACCTAATTAGGCCTTTCTTAAACCCCCGCTGCTATAGGCCCCAATGATTTAATCTATAATCAGAAAACCACAATTAGAGGCAATACCTACGCAACCCCCAATATGGCTGACAAACACAAGCATAAATAGTATACACCACAAGGCATACATACTATCCATATCTTTTCAATCACCCCTCTTTCCCACATAAGGCTAGTAGATATAGACGTAAAACTGGTGATAGGTAATGCACATTAATGAATGAATATAAGGAGAATCCATAATAACATAGAAAATTCAAGTACCATAAAGTAACCGAATGTATACACCTCCTCTAGATGAACAACTCAAAAAGGCAAGACCTATGGTGACCTCTATTCTCCAGCACTATGGCTCATGGACGAAGGAGCCCATAAGGGATTTTTAAGTACACATGTACACTAACCTGGTCACGATAAAGTATTACTAATAATAATCAATCTCATCATCAATTTTGAACATGGACAAGAACTCACTCATATCATCAATACCATCATTAATCAACTTTTTCTAGTACTATATATATATATATATGGGATAGAACTATTGAAACAGACTTTGTTTTGACCCTTAGAAACTTCTTGGATTTCCTGTTCTCTAGACCCAATACGACTCATGGGTACTAACTATGTGTTGGGATACAAATAGTATAGTCCGATCATATACTGACTAGTATTAATTGGTGGGATATTTTTGGTCATTGGAATAGATACAACTTAAGGGTGTGAGTCATAGGGCTTGGAATGAGTCTTATCAGGGACTCGTATGGTGGACAGTGTTTGATCCTCCTAGTATTTCATTATATCAGGGATATGGCTTATGGATATGGGTCATATATTATGGTTAAAGCTTGATCGGATGACTCATATACTAGATAGTGTTTGATCTAAGGGTTTAGGCTTAGATATGAGTGGTGGGTACCAATCGTATTGGATGGTATGAGTGATATTGCTCAATCATATCCCTGTTATAGGTTTTAAATAAATTTAAGTAAGGGTATTCTGAATATTTCTGTATTTACCATAATTAGGACCCACAACTTCTAATACACTTTGGATATTTTTGATCCTCTTATTCTATTCATTAACACTTATAAACTATTCCAAACCCCTTAATAATTCTCTTAAGATCTTTTAGGGCAAAAAGGCTTGGGTTTCAACTAAAGGATTGCTTTGTGGCTTGTCTTAGTGATTTCTTTCCATCAACTCTTCAGTATAAGGTACGATTCTCTTCACTCATTGCAATTTCAACTAATGGCAAAAATTATATGATTGATTTCAAGGTTTAGCTATTTTATGATTATGGTTTTCAATAATTATTAAGTGGTTTTGTTATTAAATTCTCGATTATGGTTTCCTATGGTCTTAATTATGATTTTATATTCATTAATGATGGTTTTGAACAATTGGATTACATGGTAATGGTTTAATGCTCTTTGGAATTTGTTTTTGTTATATTATGCCCCTAAAGTGTTTGATAAAATTCTTATAAAGATAAGTTCATTGGATTGACTTCTTTTAATAGAACTCTTGAATGTTTTAAAATTGGTAAAGAAATTTTGCATGTTTTAAAAGGTTTAAAAACGCTAATGGATAAATGGTTCAGCTTGTGAGAGACATAGAAGTCTCCCAAGTGGATTAATTTTGTTTACGTAAAGGCACTTGAGAGTCCCCTTAACCAAAAAGATTTTGCTATAGTTATTCCTTAAAATTAAGGGGTGGTATAGTGATATAACTAATATTTTCCTTGGTTAATAAATGGATAATAGTTTGGTTATTTGGAAGCTGGTTTTAAATGGTATTAATGGCGGAATATGTAGCAAATTCATGGATGAAGGCAGACACAGGGGGACCAAAACTTAAAACCCGTATTTGCTGATATGAGGATTGGTCTAAGTAGATCATGTGCATGATGTCACACTATTGGGAGATGCACAAGCCATCCTATGTGATACTTTCCTGGTCATGCAGCTACACGCACTGGGGCACTTTCAGCAGGGGGAGGTGAACCTATATACCCTATGGGTGGTTTAGGGTAACCAAGCTACACAGCCCAGGTTAAGTTTTTAAATGCATGCTAAACATGATTCCCTTTATCGACACTTATATATGTATGGTTGTATGCATTGAATAGTTTTACATGAGTTTTATGACTGGTATTATTTTATCCTTATTTGGAGATTCATGCTAGTAGTCACTTGCTAACCCCGTCTATAAGCAGTTGTATGCCCACTCTATGCAAGAACTAACCATTCTACTACTCCTATTTAGCATGCGGAATTGGTATTAATATTTGGACTAAAGTGGTGAGTTCTATCCTTTCGGAAGACATTATTTCATGCTATAGATTTCTTAAGACAATTTTTTTATTTTGTATATTAGTTTTGGCCATTGTTGGGGTTATGTCTCAATAGAATTTAGTTACACTTTTGAATAGGGGCTTTCTGGTACTTCTGGGGGTTAGTATGGGCAGGATCGTTATAGGTGTTGGCCTTTGCATTGGAATAAGATGGTGGGCTGACATCATTGAATGATATTATTGGCTGTTCCATCCTATTACCTTTGAGATTAATTATTATATTATGTTTTTGTATTCTCTTTAGTTTATGGCCTTTGGTTCTTATTGGTATGGTTTGAAGGTTAGTTTTATATGGGTGGACTCAGTTGGGTCGGTCACGATTGTGACCCTATCCTAGAGGCTTCAGGAGAGCATTTATACTATCATGTTATATACTCAAAATTTAACCTATCTTAGGCTTAATATAGGTTGTTGGTTTGGGTAACAGGGGGTAGTCCTCGATCCTGGTTGGACTTGGGATGCCTATTATGATAAGGCTCAGGGTCTGGTCATGTAAAGTTGGTACCAGAGCTCTAAGTTCATGGTCACCTGGGATTCCACAAAGTCATGTCGAGTAGAGTATCTTTTAGGGGTGTGAAGCACACAACACTTATAAGAGATAGGCTTTAATACATTTAGGAATGTTTAAATTTCTTGGTATTCTATCATCAAGCTTGAGTTCTCAATTCAGGAATCATCTTTAATCCTTATTTGCTTATTTTTTAGCTCATGCCTCCTAGATCTTGAACACAAGAAAATTCTTCCGTTCTATTTGGGGATAATGCTAAAAGGGTAAGTCCTACTTCCAGAATACATCTTTGATCTCATGGTCTTATTCCTGATAGTGTTGGAGTTCCTCCTATGTTGATTAGGGCGTTACTTATAACTGGTATGAGAAGTGGGACAGGGATAAAAGTTACATAGAATAGGAAGGGTTGTTGGAGGCCTTTTCTAATGCCTTCTTAGATTGGTTCTTTCCTCAAGAGTTAAGGGAAACTAAATAGAGTAGTTTGTAAACCTCAAGGTGCAAAGGATATTAGTAAAGGTATTTTCTTTGATGTTCCATCAACTATCAGGGTATGCTCCTGATTTGGTGTCTTATATAAGGTTGAGAATGCGAAAGTTCTATTTTGTGTTGAATAGATATTTGATCTTGGAGAGAAAGACTTATTTTCTTATTAAATGTATGGATATCTTAAGGTTTACCATTTATAAACAACAAGTTGATAATAATAAGAAGAGGAAGACAGTGTTTGGGGATAGGTAGGAAAAGAGGAATAAGTTTTTTTCTTAGGGAGGTGCTTATTCTAAGGGTGGTAAAGATGGAAGAAAGTGGAAGAAAAAAAACTAGGGATGTTCTGGTTTCTTTTCAGCTAGTGCTCCTTACCAATTAAGTGACAGGAATCATCATGGTGGTCATATATCTAGGACACAGGTTGCCCAGTCTCAAATGAGTAAAAGTCAATCAGTTTCTTCATGTCCTTCTTGTTGATTCTATGGTCGTCCTCATTAGGGTTATTGTAAGAAAGGAAGGGACAAATGATTTAATTATAACCAAGCAGGCCATCGGTGTAGGGATTATCCATTCTATAAGGCTGCTACCAAGGTAAATAAGATTTATGTGGCTTTATTTTCTACTACAGCACATCGTTGTGTGGTATCTACTTCTATTACTGTTCCTGGTTCTAGTGTTAGTCAAAATAAGTGGTATGTTTTGATGTCTTCATAGGAATCCGAGGCATCACATAATGTCTTTACTGGTACATTACAACTTTTCTCTCGTGACTTATTTCTTTTAGCTTTATTTGGGGTCCACTATTTCTTATGTGACTCCATATGTGGCTGTGTCTTTTGGTTTTGATTGAAAAGTTATTTCAAATCCTTTTTTTTCTATCCAGTAGTTGACTTGGTTATTGCTTAGAGAAACTATAGGGTATGTGTGGTATAGGTTGGTGGCAAGAAAACCTTGGTGGATCTATTTGAGTTTGATATGGTAGATTTTGATGTAATTTTGTGCATGGATTGGTTGCATTCTTATTACGTATCTTTGGATTATCGGACCCGTAAGGTTATCTTTAAGTTCCTTGGTGAACCGGTTATAGAATGAGAAGGAAGTTCCTTGGCTCTTACAGTGAGGTTTATTTCTTATCTTATAACTTAGAGGTTAATCTGTAAGGGTTGTCTTTATCACTTTGTCTAGGTTAAATATTCTAACTCGAAAGGCCCTTCTTTGTCTTTGATCCTTGTGGTTAATAAATTTCTAGAGGTCTTTTTAGATTAGCTTTATGGTGTTCCTCCAGATAGGGAAATTGAGTTTGGTAATGATTTGCTTCTAGACACTCGTCTAATTTCTATTCCTCTATATAGAATGGCTCTGGCTGAGTTAAGAGGACTCAAGTAGAAACATAAAGATCTTCTAGAAAAAGGGTTTTTTCATCCTAGTGTTCTACATGGGGTGCACCAGTCTTGTTTGTGCCCAAGAAAGATGGTTCCCATCAAATGTGTATTGACTAAAGGCAGCTAAACTAGGTGACGGTCAAGAACAAGTATCCTCTTTCTCAAATAGATAAGTGTTTTACCAGTTATAAGGTGCTAAGATCTTCTCTAAGATAGATCTTTGTATAGGGTACCATCATCTAAAGATTAGGGAAGTGGATATCCCTAAGATGACTTTTCGTACTCGGTATAGGCATTTTGAGTTCTTAGTGATATCATTTGGGTTGACCAATGCTCTGGATGTATTTATGGACTTGATGAATAGTGTGTTCAGGCAGTATTTAGATCTTTTTATTATTGTGTTTATTGATGATGTTCTGGTTTATTCAAGGAGTGAGGTGGATCATGCTAATCACCTTCGTATGGCTTTGCAGTCCATAAAGGAACAACAATTGTATACCAGGTTCTCAAAGTGTGTACTTCGGTTGAACATGTGACTTTCTTAGGTCATATAATTCTAGCAAAGGGGTCTTGATGGATCTACAAAAGATTGTTGTGGTGAAGAGGTGGCCTAGGCTTATGAATCCATCTGATATTTGGAGCTTCTTAGGTTTGGCCGGTATTATAAGCGATTTTTGGAAATCTTTTCTTTGATAGCTGCTCCTTTGACTAAGTTGACTCAGAAGAATGTCATGTTTTCTTGGATGGATGCTTATGAGGAGAGTTTTGAGAAATTAAAGTATAAGTTGACTTTGACTTTGATCCTCACTTTGCCAAAAGGCAATGATGGGTATGTGGTTTATTATGATGCATCTCGGGCAGGGCTTGGTTGTGTTTTGATGCATCATGGGAAGGTGATTGCCTATGCTTCTAGGGAGTTGAAGGTACATAAGAGGAATTATTCTACTCATGATTTGGAGTTTTTAGCAGTTGTGTTTGATTTGAAAATATGGTGTCAATATCTCAATAGTGTTCATATAGATATCTTTTCTGATCACAAAAGTCTTCAGGAAGTGTTCACTCAGAAAAAGCATAATCTCAGGGAGAGAAAATCGCTTGAGCATCTCAAGGATTACAATATGAGTCTCCACTACTACCCAGGTAAGGATAATGTGGTTGTTGATGCTCTTAGCAAGATATCCATGGGAATTTAAGCTCATGTGGGGGAAGGAAAACAATTATTGGTGAAGGGTATTCACTTCTTGGCTAATCTTAGATTTTGTTATTTTTACTCTAGGGAGACTAGTGTAATGGCATAAGAAGTGGTTTGATCATCTCTTGGTGAAAATATTAAGGAGAAGCACGTGCTGGATCCTGTCTTGATGAACTTCAAGAATGATGTTGGTGGGCAAAAGGTAGTGGTGTTTGAGATTAGTGGTGATGGTACTTTACTGTACTAAGGGACGTTGTGTGTTCCTGATGTCGCTGGGTTGCAGCAAAGGGTTTTGGCTGAGGCACATGAGTCATACTATGTTGTTCATCCTGGCTCAACTAAGATGTATCATGATCTCAAGGAGATATATTGGTGGAATCGTATGAAGAGGGATGTGGTTGATATGTACCCAAGTGGATAGTATGTCAATAGGTTAAGGTTAAGTACATGAGGCCTGGCGGATTATATTAGGAAATAGAGTTTCCCATATGGAAGTGGGACATGGTAAATATGGATAATGTTATTGGTCTTCCTCGATCTCAAATTCAATTTGATTCAATTTGGGTCATCGTGTTTATGATGACTGACTATGCTCATTTCTTGCCCGTGTGGACTACCTCTTTGGTGGAGGATTATGTGACCTGTATCTTCTGGAGATTGTAAAGCTTCAAGGGGTACCTATCTTGATTATTTCAGATTACGGTACCCAGTTTATGTCTCTCTTTAGGCGGTCATTCAATAAAGGGTTGGAGACTAAGGTTAGTCTAAGTACTACTTTTCATTTGCAGTCGGATGGGCAAGCAGAGAGAATTATTTAGACATAAGAGGATATGCTTCTGGCCTATGTGATTGATTAAGGTGGAAATTAGTTTGAGCATCTACCTTTGGTGGAGTTTCCTTAAAATAATAGCTATCACTCGAGTATTGGTATGGCTCCATTTGAGGTGTTGTACAGTAGGAGGTGTAGATCTCCTATTAGTTTGTTTGAGTTTAGGGAGGCAGACATGTTTGGATCGAATTTGGTTTATTAAGCGATGGAGAAGGTCAAGGTTATTTGGTATAGGTTTAAAGCTGCCCAAAGTTGCCAAAAGTCCTATGAGGATGTTAGGCATAGAGACTTGGAGTTTGAGGTCTAACATAGGGTAATCCTCAAGGTGTCTCCCGTAAAGTGAGTAGTGCGGCTACGCAAAAAAGGGAAACTCAGTCCTCAGTATGTTGGTCCTTATGTTAATTTATGGAGAGTTTGCAATGTTGGTTATGAGTTGGAGTTTCCATCTAGCTTAAGTTTTGTTTATCCGGTCTTTCATATTTTTATGTTAAGAAAGTGCATTGGTAATCCTTCTTTGGTTGTTCCTTTGGAAGGATTGGATATTTTTGATTCTCTATCTTATGAAGAGGTGCTGATTGATATATTAGATAGGCAAGTTCATTGGTTGCAGACAAAGGATGAGGCTTCTGTTAATATTCTATAGCGGAACCATAAGGTGGAAGAAGCCACCTGGGAAGTGAAAGATAATAGGAAATCAATGTATCCTCATCTGTTTTTTGCTCCTTTGATTCATGTGGAAGGTATGTGTCATCAACACGTCTTTATTTTCCAAGTTTGTTATAGGAAAGATTAACATCTTTGCCTCTGTGTTTTCAAACTTTGTTAAAAGGATGTTTGATAATGAAAATAACTATATGTATGGTTACCCCTACCTTAACCGTCATTCAGGGATGAATGTTCCTAGTGGGGGAGACTGAAACATCTTGGGTTGCTACCCTTAGAAAACTTCCTGGAATTCCCCTTCTCCAAACCTTATATGACTCAAGGGTATGAGCCGTATGTTGGGTTACAAGCGGTATGGTCCTATCATATACTGACCAGTTTTGGTTGGAAGGATGGTTTGGGTAATTGGAATGGGAATATAGTAGGGGTATGAGTCATAGGGCTTGGTACGAGTCGTATTAGGGGCTTGTATGGTGGATAGTGTTTAATAATCCTAGTGCTTTATTCTGTCAGGGATTCGGGTTCGGGTTATGAATATAGATCGTATGTTGTGGTTACAAATTGGTTGGATGGGTTATTTACTGGACAGTATTTGATCGAATGGTTATGAGTGGTGGGTACCAATTGTATAGGAAGTTATGACTCATATGGGTTAGTCGTATAACTGTGATGGATTTTTAAGGAATTCAAGTGAGGGTATTCTGGACATTTCCCTGCTTATCCTAATTAGGACCCATGACATCTAATGCTCTTTGGAGGTTATTTACCCTATTATTCTATTCATTAACACTTAGAAACTATTCCAAATCACTCCACAATTTACTAAAGAGCTTTTGGGGCAAAAAGGCTACAGTTTCAATTGATGGATTTCTTTAGGGCTTATCTTGGTGATTTATTTCCATCAATTCTTCTGTATAAGGAATGAATCTCTTCTCTCATTGTAATTTTAACTAAAGGCATGACTTATATGATCGATTTCATGGTATTTCTATTTCATGATTATGGTTTTCAACTATTATTTGGGGGTTTTGATATTAAATGCTTGGTTATGGTTTTAATTATGCTTTTATATGTATTAATGGTGGTTTTGGAAAATTACATTGTTTGGGAAAGGTTTAATGGTCATTGGAATTGGTTTTCGTTATATTATGCCTCCATGGTTTTTGATAAAATACGTATAAAGATATGTTTATTTCATTGACTTCATTTAATGGAACGCTTGCATGTTTTAAACTTGGTAAAGGAATTATGCATGGTTTAAATGGTTTGAAAAGGCTAAAGGCTTTATGGTTATGCTTATGAGGAACATGGAAGTCTCCCAATTGTTTTAATATGGTATATAGATGGGCAATTTAAAGTCCTCTCAACCTAAATGTTTTTGCTATGGACATTATTTACAAGTAAGGGGTGGTATGACGATACAACTAATATTGGCCTTGGTTAATAAATTGATAATGGTTTTGTTATTTGGAAATTGGTTTTAATTGGGCATTAATTGTGGGGTGTATAGTAAAGCCATGGAAGATGGCGGTCCTAGGGGGACCCAAACTAGAAACTCATATTTGACGATATGAGGATTGGTCTTAGTGGACCGTGTCCATGATGTCTCTCTATTGGAGGATATACTCGTTATCCCATGGGATACTTCCCTGGTCGTGTGGCTACACGTACTGGGTCCCTTTCAGCAGGGGGAGCTCAACCCATATAGCTCTTGTGTGGTTTAGGATGGTCTTATTTACGTATTGTTGTATGCATTGGATGGTTTAACTTGGGTTTTATATCAAATTATTTTATCCTTATCCTGATATCCATGCTAGCAGTGACTCACTAACCCTATCTACTGGTAGTTATATTCCCATGCCATATTGGAACCGGACATTCTACTTCCCCTATTTAGTACGTGGATTCAGTATCAGCATTTGTGCTGAAGTGGTGAGCTTCCATCCTTTTGGAAGGCATGATTTCATGTTATGGATTTCTTTAGGCAGTTTTATTTTATTTTGGATATTGGTTTTGGGCATGTTTGGGGGCATGTCCCAACCGAATTTGTTTACTCTTTTTGATAAATGCTTTGTGGTACTTCTAGGGGTTGGTATGGGAAGGATTGGTTTAGGTTTCGTCCTTGGCATTTGAATAAGACAGTGGGATGATATGATTAGACAATACTGCTCGTTGTTCAATCCTATTACATTTTGCGATTGGTTATTATATTATGCTTTGGTATTCTCTTGGGTTTATGGCCTTTGGTTTGTCTTCGTAAGGTTGGATGGTTAGTTTCATATGGGTGGACTCGGTTTGGTTGGTCACGGTTGTGACCCTATCCCAGAGTCTTCATGAGGGTATTTATGCTATCTAGCTATATTCTTGAAATTCAGCCCATCTAAGGCTAGACATACGTGGTTAGGTTGGCTAACAGGGGGCGGTCCTCGGTCTTGGCTGGACTTAGGATGCCCATTATGACAAGACTCAGGGTAGGGTCATGTCAACTATTGCTAAAAGAGTATAAGTCCATAAATCCATTGCTCAAGGTAAACTTCGAGACTAAATTATCATAAATGTATACAAAGGGTTGGAATCTTTCTCGATCGGGGTAAGTAGTTGTAGAAAAATTATGAAATAAAATCTATCTTGACCGAATCCCTAAATCATCATATTCAGTCATAAAGGCTCATAACTTATCATTAATATGGTAGGATTCCCACTATGAAAAAATTTGTTTGAAAAGTTAAAGGTGGGGGTAAATCTCCTATTTAGGAAAAAGAGTAAAAAAATCATATTTTACTTGGAATCATACCATTTAGATCATGAATATTCCAAATCTATGCATGCCATCACCAGTTTCCAAACAATATGATTATAAGCATCTAATCGTCTAACAAGTACGGTCACTTCCTTTACAAGGATAAAACACATCCTGAAATCCAACCAATGTCAATGTCACAACCTTGGTCCCAACATATATCTGGCATAGTCATAGAATCATAATCACAACCTTAGGCCTAATATTATATCCTGAGTAAGAACAACATAATAGTTTGGGGAAAACCATAAAATTCGCCGAGTCATGTAGACAATCTTATACTAAAGGTTTATTAGTCTAAATTATTCCTAACATGCTAACATGTATATAAGTCTACAAAAACTAACACAAATCTTGGCCAAAGGTGAGCTGGAAGGGCACCCTTCTAATCCCAAAAAACATTAATAGGAAAACTTCTACCCCAGACTAGTCTAAGGTATCTAAATTCAATTCCAGATGTTACACAAGACATAATTTACCCAAAGACAGAAATCTACCTAGAACATCATAAACTAAGTCAATTTCACCTAAAATATGATTTCAAGATAGCCTAAACCATCGAAATACGACTAATCATACTAATTATGCATCCAATAACTATGTAAATACCTTCCCATATAAAGAATAGTATCACAACCATCACACAAAATAGATTTATCTGTAAGGAAGGTAATATGATTCAAGAAGTATAATAAGTATTTCAATTGGAAAGTCAAATAGCCTTCTAGCCCAACTCATAAATTAAACTTAGTCACAATGTTCTAACTGTAACCACATCCAAATATCTTTATTTATTATGAAACATATGTCAAACATAATCATAAGAAGAAGAGTTGATAGATGCCTACTTCAAAGATGAGCTAAAACTCTTCAATGATGCATAAATTGTCTTTCTTTACTGCACAATTTTGAAATGTCATCATGCTATAAAAATGGTAATTTATATCTTAGGATTAAAACGAGACCTATATGCCTATATTAAGGGCCAGGTGAAATCTTGGGTCAAGAACGAGCCTGTGGGACACGCAAATTAAATCTAAAATTAAACCCATTATGAGTTCCCTCGAATGAAAAGTAAATAGGCTCAAAGTTGAACACAAATGCAGCACAAATTAGGCATCAAATCAACCGTAACTTTTTAGGACTTCATGCCCTAATATGTAAGAATTTTACAAAGAATTAGGACAGAAATTGAAGGAAAAATTAATGAGAAATGTCCAAAAAAGAGTTACGTTATCTTAACTTAACTTAAGTGTATGGTTTTCTACTTTTTAGTATCATCAAACACTTAATTTGGTACAAAAATTATGAAAGAAGTTATATAGAATTGGTGGAGAAAGAGGATTAAATAGTACCAGGCATCGTTCATACAATCACCCTGCTACATTAGCGACAGTCACTTAGGCGACATTGATATCAGTTACATAATCTATCTTTGTGGTCAGGTAACGCTTAAGAAATCACCAATCAGCTTAAGCGATACCCGCTTAAGAGAGCTCAGTGATCGCTCAAGCAGATATTAACCAAATAGTCAATGTCGTTGAAGCGATAATATGTTGCGTATACGTCGTTCATTTAAGTGACACTAAATTAACTTAAGAGGTTACATTTATAACTTGATGCACCAAATTTTACTATGTCTAAAATAGACTTTGATAGGGTGCTCAAGAATAGTTTGATGCCTTGTACCCACAAATAAAATATGCTACCATAAAAAAATTGATGTTCAAAATTTAATGGAACGGTAGAAACATTCATCTGAGGTTGTTTTGACTATGTATTGGGCCTACACATATAGTTCCAATTTTCATATAATCTACCCAATAGCCCATAATGATTTTTAAATCCTCATAACTTAAACCAAGGATGACTCTATCCGAAAATAAATGCTATGGAGGTGATGGTGTTGTCAGAATTCTCACCCGAGGTCATCTACTAGGAGGTTTAGTCTGACACCAAATCATAAATAATAAAAGCTAAAATATATAGAAATCATCCTAAAATCCTAATGAATAGTCTGATAACTAACTGAATAGTTTAATTAAGGTATATATGACCTTTAGACACTATGGGAAGGCTTTAAATACCAGAAATACATGCTAATTGAGTAAGTGACCTAGGGATCATTACACATAGGTATATATATATATATATATATATATATATATATAGGACTACTCAAGGAAATGAAATAAGATAAAACCTAACACCTCAAGGAGTCCTAAAAATGTAGCATATCTAGTGCTGGCATAATCAGGGTCCCTAACCATAATTTCTAACCATGAGACAACTATCAACTATATAATTTACCATATAACATAAAAGGATTAGAATCATACAAAAAACCTAGGTTACACTTCCATAATCAACCTTTCATGAACCAACCATAATAAAAACAATAAATTAACTACTTAGTTTAGACAAACAATACATAACCGGGCCCCATAAACCCGAAAGGTTCAATCAATACTCCACAATAAACAGTCATAAGATATACTTATACAACCTCTCATAAGACCAATAGATACCATACCAAAATAATATATTTTTATAGGTAATGAATATGATTGAATTAAAACAAAGAAAAATCCATAGTAGAATATCTTATCCATGTGACATAATATACCAAGTCTATACAACTTCTCTACCTACGATTACCTCTCATATTTAGCATCATGTCTCATGGATGAAAGGGATCTGAGGAGATTCAGATATATTTATATACACTACATGATCCTGATCCAGGACTTCCAATAACTATCATCATAAATATACTCCATCTAGTGTCGGAGATATGTATATATAATAAATGCACAAATTCTAACCATGAAAAAATAGTGTAAGTATGTAAATCAATTTCTAGAGATCAACTTTGGGACTAAATAAATATATTAGACTGGAAACGGTCGGAATCACTCTTAAAGCAAATAGTAGTGGCAAAGAGTGGATCAACCACAGATTATAATAAATTTTAGTCTAATTTTCATAACATCATCTTTAGTTCAAAAATACCATAATCATTAAATAATGTGGTATGATTCCCATTATTAAAAAATCTATTTTAAATTAAAAAGTGGGCATAAGTCACTTTTTAGATAGTAAATTTGTGAGTCTGGTTTGAATTGTATCACTAAATGAGCATGAATATGCCTAAAATTATGAACGCCATCACTAGTATCCTTAAAAAACAACCATAAGTATCCATAAACTAAAGCCATATCCTTTATAAGGATGGAATACTCACTTGGAGTCCAGCTGTAATAGTAACCATGACCTTAATGACATGAGTATATAACTATCCAAATAAAAACAATATATTTTGGGAACTATGATCCAAGTTAATAAATCAACTAGTGAATATTATAATAAAGGATCCCTTACATTAAACTACGGTTAACATGCCTATTATCAAGGATAACAAGGGTCTATGGCTATAAAAAGTAGTTAATACTAAGGGTCAGGTCACTATTCTATCCTCAAACTCGCTTAATAGGTTATATCATAATACACTAGTCATAAACATGTCCTTACATCCCTAAATAGCAGGATATATATACTATACACTATCTCTTGATGAAAATTAAATTTAATCCTACCTTATCCCAAACTGCAGTTTTCAAATTGTCTATAAATTTCTCATTTTTGCTCTACTATCTGAAAAAACAACCGCAATATAATACCTTGAAAAATCCAAACCAATATTAGAGCCATGTACCAAGCCCTTGAATAGTACATCATGGTTCTTTTATAGTTTTATGAGTAGGTTATATATATATTAAGGCTTCAAATAACTCCCAGCTATCAGACGAATCAAAACATTCCTTACCGATTGAATTATTGAGAAGGATATTGGTATAATCAACTACAAATGATTATATCTCTCATTATACTTGAAATTTTTGATCTCACGACATATAAAGAGATATATAATTGAATTATCTTTCCAAATATACAAATTTCACCTAAATTCAATATCGGAGCAAAGAGTTATTCCTATTTTACTCCAGCATGTTAGGCTGGAAACTGTGTGACGACATTCATGGTAGCTTACCATATGTTTGATGCCCTACCATGATGGTCTTCAGCCTTAGGTAGAATCCAACTCCTGTGTGATGAAATTCGTGGTAGCTTACTACATTTGTGATGCCCTACCATGAAGGTCATCAGCCTTAGGCAGAATCCAACTTCAGTGTGACGACATTCATGGTAGCTTACAACATTTGCGATGCCCTACCATGAAGGTGATCACACTTAGGCAGAAAACATCAGTTCCAGCTCCTGTGTGGTGACATTTTTGATGGCTTACCACACTTTTGACGCCTTGTCACAAATGTCGTCAGCTATGATTTTCAGCAACTGGAAATTTATTTCATAAGGGTATTTTGGTATTTTTACCTTAACTTTCCATGATTTATAACCCTCAAGGAACGTATTATCTTCCATTATCTTTAGTTCAAACATATTAAAAACCCTCTCTTACACTTTCAACCACAAGATTAGGGTTTTCTCTCAAGATCATCTCCTCAGGAACAAGTGCATTCTTTCCCAAAAGGGTTAAACCCTAGTTAAGAAAAATAAAGGGAAAGCCTAAGGATTTCTTCAGGGACCTTCAGAAACATTAGTTCTCTTTCAAGATCAAACTTTAAGGTATGTGTAGTGTTCATCTATGGATTCAATTCGTTCATAGAGTTCAAGAACTATGCTTTTAATTATTATTTTGTAAACTTTTGTGGTGATATAAGCATTTACACATTGATGATTGTTGTTCAAGTTTCAAGATGATATCTAAGCATGTTTTTCATGGAATATATGTGATTGTTAGTTACAAATCATGAACTTTGGGTGGCTTGAACTAATGCAAGTATGAAATTCACCTATGCCTTAAATAATGCATGTAAGGTGTTTGATAAAATGCCTAGGATGTTAGAAGTTCATATTTACATGATTTCATGATATGTAAATGACAAGTCCATGTTAGCGATACACTTCAATATGAATGCCCATGCTATTTATGTATTCTTAAGGTGATGGCATAAAGTATGCATGATGATGGAAATATGAATTTTGTGTGTGAAATATATCGATGCTTTCCCTACCATGTTGGAGCTGTTCATTAAATACATTAAGTATACTATCCCCTACTTATGATATAGCAAAATTATGGACTCCAATCTTGTGATCAAGTCATTTCATGTGTGTTAGTTTTCTTCTATCAAGTCGTGGGGTTATTCGTACTGGAAAAACATAGTTGTGTTCCTAGAGCCATGTCATGTTTCATGATAATATCTGTCAAGCTATAATCTATAAAACTCAGTCAGTCCTGTGACTCAGGAAACCTCAAAAATCTCATGATCCCAGTTAACTCTCAAATAATTGTACTACACCGCCAGTCAACAGAAGTCAGTTAATCTCTCTATGTACAGTCAGTTAAATCATATTTAGTCTCTTTAGGTGGGAGTAGGAGTTAGCACCGAGTGAACCCAAGGAATGGAACTCACCTGTATATGAGGGTGTGATTCTTAGCAGTCATCCTTACATTCTAGAACTATGTAGCCAGCATAGGTTGAGATATCGTAGCCTGCTATATGAGGGTAGATGAGGTGGCTTAACCTGTTAAATAAGGGTTCCCACCATTCTCACTAAAGTTACCTATTATATGAGGGTTGCTCACATGTTATCCTTACCAGTAGCATGGTATTGACACCCTTCCAGTCAGGGAAGAGATTGGACCCCATCTTATTCATAGTGGCACATATGGGGCATGTTGGTTAAATAACTACTTCCCACAGTTTCAGTATCAGTCTCAGTAAAAAAACTTAGACAATTCTTCAGATATCAGTATACCAGGACTGTTAGATACGGTCAAATTCAGTTATAGCATGGAACTCAGAGAGTTCAACCAGATTCAGGGCTGTCAGATACAGTCATCCATGTTATTAGAACTATAGTTCCAGCCATGTATTAGCATACAGATTTAGCCATCACGTACTCATGAACTTAGTTACTATGTATGTATGTTTGTACTCTTACGTTCATATCAGTCAGTCAGTAGTATTATTCATGCATATAAACCCTTGCATTAGCCTACCTCACTCGTATACCTAGTACTCCAGTTGTACTGACGCATTTGCACTATGGAGCTTTCTTTTGATGTTACACCATAAGTACAGAGGCATGAGTCCTAGACCAGTAGTAGCAGTTGCATTCAGCATATAGAGTTGTAGTGAGTCCTCTTCATTTGAGGACGACATTATTTGATTTATTCATTTATTTCTTCAGTTCAGTTTTACGGAGTTAGTTGGAGACATGTTCCTTCAACTCCTTATTTCAGATAGTAATTAGAGGCTTTCAGATATACGCTCAGATTTAGCTTATAAATTCAGTTTTCAGTTGTTTTAGGTATCTTTCACCCACACGGATGTTACTATTTTATAGATTCTATATTAAGTTGCACCTTATGACCTACATGTTTATGTTTTCCGCATTATTACATTATATATTATAGGGAATAGTTATAGATATCAGTCATGGGTTATCTCATGGTGCTTCGGGTCATAAGTACCATGTAGCATTCTTGTTCAGAAAATCGGGGTGTTACAAACTTGGTATCAGAGCCTAAGGTTCAATAGAGTTCTAGGATTTCCAAAAGCCGTAGCTAGTAGAGTTTTTTGCATGGGTGTTTTGCGTGTTATATTTATGCACAGGAGAGTATGAGATGTTTTAGGAACATTTCCCTTTCTTCAGTATTCATTTCATGCTAATAAGCATAATTTCAAGTCAGTCTCTCAGTCTAATCCGCTATTCTCTTATTTTAGAAACATGCCTCCAAAGAAAAGAAATAAGCCAGCTTCTCAACCCAAAGATCCTTTGGGCAAAATGTTTCTCATGTGGAGTTTAGGACCGCATTTATCGCTCTTTATCAGTCTGTAGCTTCATAGAATGAATGACCAGCAGTCATTCCAGCCAACCCAGTGGCCAATTCAGAAGTAGCTAGGATTTGGGACTTCACCTGAATGAACTATCTATCCTTTTTTGGTTCTAAGCCAGATAAGGATCCTCAGGAATTCATTGACCAAGTCCAAAAGGTCATTGATATCACGGGTGTTACTTCTTCTCAGATTGACGAGTTAGCCGCATAATAATTGCTGGATGTCACTCAAACTTGGTACAAGCAGTGGTTAGCAAAAGGTTAGAAGATGTAGGCTCTGTTAAGTGGGAAGAATTTGTCACGGCTTTCTTAGATAGATTCTTTCCCCAATAGTTGAGAGAGGCCAAAGTTCTTAAGTTCATCAATCTCATGTAGGGAAATATAATAGTTAGAGAGTATTCTGTTAGATTTACTCAGCTAGCAAGATATGCCCCTCATGTAGTTGCAGACAACAAGGCTAAGATGAGCAAGTTCGTGTCAAGGGTGAATGATAGAGTGGTAAATGAGTGCAGGTTTGTGATGCTGAACAGTGATATGACTTTAGCCAGGATCATGACCTATGCTCAAAAGATAGAGAATCATAAGGTTAAGACTAGGGAGAGGCAGAACAAGAGAACAAGAACGGACAGTTTCAATTTTTCTCAGCCCAAATCAGAGGGAGGAAATCGTTCACAGTTTTTTCCTAGGTCAGCAGCTCCATGCCCTTCCTCAGCTAGTTTCTCAGTGTCAAAGTTCAGGGACGGCAACAGAGACAGAGCACCAAGCTCTAAATCTCAGAGCAGTGTTAGCAGTGCCCACACTTATCCTCAGTTTCAGACCTATGGTAAGCACCATCAGAGTGTGTGTAGAGTGGGTCAAGGCATTTGTTTTAGTTATGGTAAGCCAAGCCACAAAGTTAGGGACTGTCCTAAGCCAGGTCTTCAGGGTCAGCAGAATTAGTCCACAGCTCAGCTCTGTCACCAGAACCTGTAGGGTGCCACTTCCAGTGCTACTAGTGGGCAACGCCCAATAGACTCTATGCTCTTCAGACTCGACAGGATCAGGAATATTCTCCTGATGTCGTTACTGTTATATTATAAATTTTCCATGTTCATGTTTATGCTTTGCTAGACCCAGGTGCATCCTTGTCTTTTGTTACTCCAAACATAGCAGGCGATTTCAGAATCAGTCCTAAAATTTTAGCAGAGCCCTTTGTAGTCTCTACCTCAGTGGGTAAAACCATCATAGCTCGGTAGCTATACATGAACTACCCAGTTATGATATTTTAGAAATCCATGTCAGCAGATTTAGTCGAGTTAAAGATGACTGATTTTGATGTCATTCTCATTATGGATTGGCTTCATTCATGGATGCCCTAGTCGACTGCAGAAATAGGATAGTTCAGTTTCAGTTCCCGAATGAGCCCGTCCTAGAGTGAAAGGGTAGCACTTTGTCTTTTAGGGGTCACCTTATTTCCTACCTTCAGTAAAGAAAAAAGATTTCTAAGAGGTATGTGTATCATCTTGTGCATGTTAAGGATTCTAGTTCCAAATCTCCCAGTCTCGAATCAGTCCCAGTGGTTAATGAATATTCAGATGTCTTTCCTAAAATAGACTTCAGCATTACCTTCTTCCAGATACTTAGCCTATTTCTATTACTCCATAAAGAATGGCACCAGCAGAACTGAAAAAACTGAAAGATCAGTTGAAGGATATCTTAGATAAAGGATTCATTATGCATAGTATATCCCCATGTGGTGTGCCAGTCTTATTCAAGCACAAGAAAGATGGTTCTCTCAGAACGTGTATTGATGATCGTAAACTCAACAAATCCATGGGCAAGAACAGGTATCCGCTGCCTAGGATAGATGATTTGTTTGACAAACTTCAGGGAGCCAGTTATTTCTTCAAGATAGACCTTAGATCAGGATATCATCAGCTCAAAGTTAGAGAATGTGACATTCCAAAGACAACTTTTCGTACTCCGTATGGTCACTTTGAATTTCTAGTCATGTCCTTTGGTCTTACCAATGCCCCTGCAGCTTTCATGGACTTGATAAACTGGTGTTCAAGCAGTACTTGGACACATTCATCATAGTCTTCATAGATGATATTCTGGTCTATTCTCGCACAAAGCGTGATCATTTAAACCATCTCATAATTGTTCTTCAGACTCTCAGGGATCACCAGTTGTTTACCAAGTTTAGTAAGTGCGAATTTATGCTAATATTAGTAGCATTCCTTAGCTACATTATTTCCGGTGATGGCATTAGAGTAGATCCTCTGAAAATTAATGTTGTAAGAAACTGGCCTCGCTTGTCTCTCTATCAGATATCAGGAGTTTCTTGGGTTTCGCTGGCTATTACCGATGGTTTTTTAAGGGATTTTTTTCTATTGCATCTCCTATGTCCAGATAGAAGCAAAATAAAGTCAAGTTTCAGTGGTCAAAACATCAGGAGAAGAATTTTTAGGAGTTGAAGACTCGACTTACCTCATCTCTAATTTTAGCACTTCCCAATAGTTCTGATGGATTCCTAGTATACTGTGATGAATCCAAAGTAGGTTTAGGTTATGTCATTACGTAGCATGGTAGAGTCATAGCCTACTCTCCAGATAGTTAAATCCCTATGAGAAGAATTATCCTACTCATGACCTTGAGTTAGCAGCAGTTGTCTTTGCCTTTAAAATTTGGAGGCATTATCTACATGGTGTTCATGTAGATGTCTTCACAGATCATAAGAGCCTTCAGTATGCTTTTTCCCAGAAATATCACAATCTTTGTCATAGAAAATGGTTAGAGCTCTTGAAGGAATATAACATGAGTGTCCTTTATCATACTGGCAAGGCCAATGTTGTGGCTGACACACTCAGTAGACTATCCATGGGTAGTGTTTCCCATGTTGAGGATAGTAAGAAGAAATTAGCTCAGCCTATTTATCAGCTTTCCAAACTAGGCATTTGCTTAGTTGACTCTTCAGAGAGTGGTGTATGTGTTTAGAGTAGTTCAGAGTTATCTATAGTTTCTGAGGTGAAAGAGAAGCAAGACAGGGATCCTAGTCTTGTCAAGCTAAAAGTGTCAGTTCAGAGTTAGGAAGTAGAGGTTTTCTCCCAAGGAAGAGATGGTATTCTTCATTGTCAGGGTCATATGTGTGTTCCCGGTGTAGATGACTTGAGGTAACAAATTCTTGTAGAAGCACATGGTGTGCGATACTCTATTTATCCAAGGGCCACTAAGATGTACCACGACTTGTGGAAGATCTATTGGTGGAGTGGGATGAATAGGGATGTATCCTAGTTTGTGGCTAAGTGCTCTACATGTCAGTCGGTTAAGATAGAGCATCAGAAACCTAGTGGTTCCATGCAGGAGTTCACTATTCCTACTTAGAAGTGGGAAGAAGTGAACATGGACTTCATGACGGGTTTGCCTAGAACACGTCATCAACATGATTCATTTTGGGTCATTGTAGACAGAATGACCAAGTCAGCTCATTTTATTCCAGTTCGTACCTCTTTCTCAGCTGAGGATTATGCCAAACTCTATATCTGGGAGTTGGATAGATTACATAGTATTCCACTATCTATCATCTCAAACAGAGGTACCTATTTTACCTCTTACTTTTGGAAAAAATTCCAAAAGGGTCTTAGTACCCAAGTTTATCTCAATACATCATTTCATCCTCTGACACATAGTCAAGCAGAAAAAACCATTCAAACTCTAGAAGATATGCTAAGGGAGTGTGCAATTGATTTCAAGGGAAGCTGGGATAACCACTTGCCTTTGATTGAGTTCATATAAAACAACAACAATCACTCCAGTATTCAGATGGCTCCATTCAAAGCTCTCTATGGTAGGAGATATAGGTCTCCGATTGGTTGGTTCAAAGTTAGTGAGACCGTAGTCATAAGGCCTGACTTCGTATTCAATGCCTTAGAGAAAGTTTAGTTGATTAGAGAAAGACTCAGGGCTTCTCAGAGCCGACAGAAGTCTTATGTAGGTGTTCGTAGAAAGGATCTCAAATTCAAGGTCGATAACTATGTCTATCTCAAGATCTCTCCATGAAGGAAGTAAAGAGATTTGGAAAGAAGGGAAAGATCAGTCCCTGATATGTCAGTCCCTTCAGAATTCTTAGTCGCTTCGGCAAGGTAGCCCATAAGCTTGAATTGCCTTCAGATCTAGCCTCAGTTCATCCAGTCTTCCATGTCTCTTTGCTCAAGAAGTGAATACGTGACCCATAAGTTTTAGTCCCTATTCAGAGCATTGCCATTTAGAATAGCCTCTCTTATGAAGAGATTCCAGTCAAAATCCTCGACTATCAAACTCGTAGGCTGAGGAACAAAGAAGTCCCTCTAGTCAAGGTTCTTTGGCGGAATCAGTCCATGGAGGGAGCTACTTGTGAAGTAGAAGCAGACATGCAAACCAAGTACCCTTATCTTTTCTCTGCTAATTCAAACTTAGATTGAGTTAACCATTTTCCTTAAGCTTATTCAATTACATGTTCAATATTCCAGTATAAAATTGGTATGAAGTATTAGTGCAAAACTTATCATGCATTCATGAGTTTAGCTTATCAGTGATGCATCATATATGCATGTTTAGTTGGGCTATATTTATTTAAGAATTCAATTTAGTCCTAAAATCATATGCCAGTTGAGCATGATCAGTGTATGCGTCAGTTTATCTTTTCTCCCTTCTCAAGCATTCATCATTTTAGGATGAATGTTTCCAAGGGGGAGATATTATAATACCCCAAAAAATCCAAACCAATATTAGAGTCATGTACCAAGACCATGAATAGTACATCATGGTTCTTTTATAGTTTTATGAGTAGGTTAGATGTATATTAAGGCATCAAATAACTCTCAGCTATCAGACGAATCAAAATATTCCTTACCGATTGAATTCTTGAGAAGGATATTGGTATAGTCAACTTCAAACAAATATATCTCTCATAATACTTGGAATTTTTGATCTTATGACCTATCAAAATATAGATAATGGAATTAGCTTTTAAACTATACCAATTTTACCTAAATCCGATACCGAATCAAAGAGTTATTCCTATTTTACTTCAGCATGTTAGGCAGGAAACTGTTTGACGATATTCGTGGTAGCTTACCACATTTGTGACGCCCTACAACAAACGTCATCAACCTTAGGCGAACTCCAACTCCTGTGTGATGAAATTTGCGGTAGCTTACCATATTTGTGATGCCCTACCACGAAGGTCATCAGCCTTAGGCAGAATCCAACTCCTATGTGACGACATTCGTGGAGCTTACCACATTTGTGATGCCCTACCACGAAGGTCATTAGCCTTAGGTAGAAACTAGCTCCTAAGTAACGATTTGTGGTAGCCTACCACATTTGTGATGCCCTACCATGAAGGTCATCACACTTAGGTAGAAACCATCAGTTCCAGCTCCTGTGTGGCGATATTTTTGACGGCTTACCACACTTTTAACACCTTGTCAAAAATGTCGTCAGCTATGATTTTTAGCAACTGGAAATTTATTTTATAAGGGTATTTTGGTTTTTTACCTTAATTTCCCACCACTTATAACCCTCAAGGAACGTATTATCTTCCATTCTCTTTAGTTAAAACATCTTAAAAACCTTCTCTTACAATTTCAACCACAAGATTAGGGTTTTCTCTCAAGATCATCTCCTCAGGAACAAGTGCATTCTTTCCCAAAGGGTATAAACCCTGGTCTAGAAAAATCAAGGGCAAGCCTAAGGATTTCTTCAGGAACCTTCAGAAACATTAGATCTCTTTCAAGATCAAGCTTTAAGGTATGTGCAGTGTTCATCTATTCATTGAATTCGTTCATAAAGTTTAAGAACCATGATTTTAAATGTTATTTTATAAACTTTTGTGGCGATTTAAGCATTTACACGTTGATGATTGTTGTTCAAGATGATATCTAAGGATGTTTTTCATGGAATATATGTGGTTTTTGGTTGAAAATCATGAACTTTGGGTGGGTTGATCTAATGCAAGTATGAAATCCACCTATGCCTTACAGAATGCATGTAAGGTGTTTGATAAAATGCCTAGGATGTTAGAAGTTCATATTTACATGATTTCATGATATCTAAATGACAAGTCCATGTTAGCGATACACTTCAATATGAATACCCCTTCTATTTATGTATTCTTATGGTCATGGCATGAAGTATGTATAATGATGGACATATGAATTTTGTGGGCGAATTACATCCATACTTTCCCTACCATGTTTGAGGTGTTGATTAAATACATGAAGTATACTATCCCCTACTTATGATATAGCGAATTGTGGACTCCAATCTTGTGATCAAGTCATGTCATGTGTGTCAGTTTTCTTATATCGAGTCCTGGGGGTATTCGTACCTGAAAAACATAGCTGTGTGTCTAGAACCATGTTATGTTGTCACGATAATCTCATACAAGCTATAATGTATAGACCTCAGTCATTCATGTGACTTAGGAAACCTCAGAAATCTTATGATCCTAGTTAACTATTAGATAATAGTACTACTTCCTCAGTCAGTGGAAGTCAGTTAATCTGTCCACGTACAGTCAGTTGAATCATGTTTAATCTCTTTAGATGGGATTAGGAGTTAGCACCGAGTGAACCCAAGGATTGGAACTCACCTGTATATGAGGGTGTGATTCTTAGCAGTCATCCTTGCATTCGAGAACTATGTAGCCAGCATAGGTTGAAATATTGCAGCCTGCTATATGAGAGTAGATGAGGTGGCTCAACTTATTATATGAGGGTTCCCACTATTCTCACTAGAGTTACCTATTATATGAGGGTTGCTCACATGTTGTCCTTACCAATGGCACGGTATTGACACCCTTCCAGTCATGGAAGAGATTGGACCCCATCATAGCCATAATGGCATATATAGGGCATGTGGGTTAAACAACTACCTCCCATAGTTTTAGTATCAGTCTTAGTAAAAGAACAGAGATAGCTCTTTAGATATTAGTATAACTAGACTGTTAGATACGGTCAAATTCAGTTATAGCATGGAACTTAGAGAGTTTAACTAGATTCAGGGCTTTCAGATACAGTCATCCATGTTATCTGAACTACGGTACCAGCCATGTATTAGTGTACAGATTTAGCCATCACGTACTCACGATCTTAGTTACTATGTATGTATGCTTGTACTCTTACATTTATATCAGTCAGTCAATAGTATTATTCATGCTCGTAAACCCTTTCTTTAGCCTACCTCACTCGTATACTCAGTAATCCAGTTGTACTGACGCATTTACACTATGGTACTTTCTTTTAATGTTACACCATAGGTTCAGAGGCACGAGTCCCAGACCAGCAGTAGCAGTCGCATTCTGCATACAGAGTTGCAGTGAGTCCTCTTCATTTGAGGATGACATTATTTGATTTATTCATTTATTTCTTTAGTTCAGTTTTACGGAGTTAGTTGGAGACATGTTCCTTCAACTCCTTATTTCAGACAGTACTTAGTGGCTTTCGGATTTACGCTCAGATTTTTCTTTTAGATTGAATTTATAGTATTTTTGGGTATCTTTCACCCACACAGATGTTACTATTTTATAGATTATTTATTCAGTTTAACCTTATGGCCTACATGTTCATGTTTTCTGCATTATTACATTATATATTGTAGTACATAGGTACAGATATTAGTCATGGGTTGTCTTGTGGTCCTTCGGGGTCATAAGCACCGTGTAGCATTCCAGTTCAGAAAATCGAGGTGTTACACAAACTATCTAAATAATAATTTACATGTCAATATATGTAAAATAAGACCCATATTCCTATATAAAAGTTCAGGAACGGGCCCATAGTGCCTACAAATGAAATTCAAAATTGAATTCATCTTTATTCCCCTCACAGGACAAGTAATGGGCATTCAAAAATTGGGCACAAATATGACATGAATCGGGGACAAAATTAGCTTCTAAAGTCTAAGGATTTGAAGTCAAAATTTCTATAAATTTACAATGAAATAGGATAGAATTTAATGGGGAAAATAATAGTAAATGACAAAGAAGAGTTGGCCTGACTTACCTTACCTTAGGGGGTGATTCCCTATACTTTCTTATGTTCTATTCTCTCAAATGTAAAAAAAGATAAGAAATGAAGGTGAAACATGGTGAAGATTTGGGAATTTAACACTCTGTGTGCCACTAAAATGGTCACTTGGTCTCTTAAGTGATGACCGCTTAAGGGGAATAAGTGCACTAAATTGATTGGGCAAGGAAAAGAAGCGGTCGCTAAAGTGGTATCCCAAAAACTAAAGCAAAATTTCCTAAATTAGACAAGGATCTCTTAAGAGGCCCTATGCCCAACAAGAAAGGCTGATAAAGCGATAACTACTTAAGTAGTCATTTAGCTGCTTAAGTGTATGCACCAGCAACTTGAGGCGTCAATTTTTTCCAAGTCAAAATAGACTTTAAATGGGTTGTAGAGATTTGTTCGAAACCCCGCGCATGCAAACAAACTTACTACCATACTAAATTTGAAATTTTTAACTCAATAGAATTATCAAAACTTTTACCCAAAGTCATTTTGACTAAATGTGGGGCCCAAACCTATAGTTCTATTTTTCATAGAATCCACCCATTGGCCCAAAACAAGTCTGCAATTCTTGAGACATTAACCAAGGATCCATCAAGCCTAAAATCAATGTTCCAGAGCTAATAGAACTATCAATATTCTTATGCAAGTCATTTACTAGGTGTGTTGGTCTAAGACTAATTTCTCAACAACAATAGCTTTCAAATGGGGATATGGGCATTAAACCCAATTGAACTATCCGATAACCAAACCAATAGTTCCAACAAGTCATAAATTATCTAAAGCCACTATGAAAAAGTTCAAAATTCAAAAATTGTGCCAAAATCAAGATGGGTCTTTCCAAATATGTTATGTGCTTTTTATTATTGTCTAGAACTTGCCTAAGTATTTGAAAAGAGAATTTTAAGTCTTAATTAGCCTAGAAAATGATACTCACATTTTTTTTCATGCCATATATGCCTTCTACACACCAAATGTCATATATGAAAGTCAGGTGTGGGACACACTTTTTGTTGAAACATCCTTGGATGGAAATTTTGACTAGTCCATTAATTTCAAAATGTCAAAATTTGTATGGTTGCATAGTCCGCTTGCATATACAGGATATCGAATGAATCCCAAGGGGTTTGTGAAATTCCAAATATAAGCTATACCATTACAATCGCGATAGCATTTTTGTAAATGCGACTCATGTGAGTTTCTCTAGAAGCAGTGATCGCAAGGTGCCAGGTCGTGATAGTGACTCCTGAGCACTTGAAAAGGGTTTAAATACTTATTTCCAGACCGATTTTACCCATTCTTCTCCATTCTCTTGAAACTTAAACCTTAAAAATTGAGATAGCTTGGGATCAAAGCTTGTGGATTATTTGGGGAGCTTGGTTAACGATTATTTGTTGATTCTCCTTTGAAGTTTTGGTAAGATTCCTCTAATTTCATGGTTGATTTTACCATTTTTGTCCAAAATCCCTAAAACTTTAGGGCTTTATTTGTTACCCAATGTAGCTCAGATTTCACCCATTCTTGAGGGTAACTACTACTTGAGCATAAGGGAATATTGGATTGTCTTTAGAAATGAGATTTTTGTAAATGAGATCCATATGGGATATTTTAGTATTTTTTGACACAAGGAACAATAGTGAGATATGGGTATCATTATTCTAGTGTTGATAAGTAGATTGTGATTTTGATAGGTTTTCATCTTGCGAAAGCTTCTCAGAGTGAAAAGTCGGTGATTTAGTGGATTTTTTGAGCTTTGTTTGGCATACGAGAAGACTAGTATCCTTACTTTATAGATTGCGATATTTTATGGTATTTTTATGATAATTTTTATAGATTTGGAATGGGTTTTAGGTATTGGTGATCAAATTTTCAATACATGGATTTGTTGGATGTTTTAAGCCATTCGAAAGACATAATTTTTGTACGTTGGCATATTGATTAGATCATGAGTAGAAGTTCCATCATAGGTATATTTAAGGCTTTTTTGATATGTAAACGTAGATTTAGATACCATAGGTTGTTTTGAGGTAGAATTTACTTTGTAGTGGATTTGGGGTATTTAGAAGTAGGCCCTTTGACCCACCTTAGGCCAAGATTTGTGTTAGTATTGAAACCCTTTAATACGCTTGTTGTACATTTTTAAATTTCTTATTGAGCTAATATTGAGAATCATTGGCACTTGATTGAAATGATGGGTTGAATATTGAGGGTTGAGGATTATTAATTCTGATAATGATTATGTTATCGACTATGCTTATAATTATATTACAAAATGAGCTAGTGATTATTATCTTTCTTATGATACTGAATATATACATTTATGGGTTTAAGTCAAGATATTGATTTTAATATTGATGGTACACTTATTGGTTCAAGTCCTGTAATAACCCATATTCTAAAGTCTCAAGAGAACTTATAACTCATTTCTTAAGTTGTAAACATTGTTATGAGTGATATATGGTGTGTCTTAAAATTATCTATGTAGGATAATGTGAGTTCTATTCAAGTTACTAGTCGACCCTAAAAGTTGCCAATGGATGGTACAAGTCGTATGAAGTAAAGTCATGAGATTAATAGTATGATCCTTTTATAATTTGTCAAAGTTACGAGATGATGATACTAATCGTATGAAGTTATGATGAGTCATAAGGTTGGACTCATATGGTCAATAATGTGTGTAAAAATCTTTGTTTCCAAGATTAAGAGTTACAAGGCCTACTCAAAGCTTTACCATACGAGTCATATGTTTGACTCGTATGGACTGACGACAAATTCTGTAATTTTAGTTGAGGGACCTTTGGGTCTTTTACATCTTAGAACTCCTAACCTACGACTTAAAAACATAAAAAGGGCATTATTTCATCCCATCGTCAATCACTTAATAGGTTATTTCCTCTCCTACTCTGAAGAACAACAAGGCTAGGGTTTCTTCTTCAAAGTCATCTATCAAGTCAAAAAGTTCAAGTTCTCCTCTCAAGTTAAGAAATTCAAGGTATGTGGGGTATTCATCAATGGGTTCCTTCCACCTATTGAGTCCCAAAATCCCTTTTTATTCAAGCATGGTTTTTTACTTTTTTTTTGTGAAATTATCCATGTAAATCATGAATTTAATCTATGTCTTTATAGAAATTTGAATTTAAGCCATGTCAACATGTTTCCCTCTTAAATTAGGGTATTTAATTCATTAAATTTTAATTATCCAAGGCATATTCAAGTGATTTCATGCTAAATCATCAAGTTATGTATTAAACCGTGTAAATATATTGTCCTCTCATGTTTAACACATTCCCATGTTTAAATTCATATTTCTCACTTATATATTCTAATGTCTTATGCTTTGGATCTTTGAAAAATGATTTCATCCCATTGTTTTAAGTGTTGTTATCATATTTTAGTGATCATTCCGTGCTGGCGGGTTATGAACCCCCGATACCGATATGTTTTACATAATTTCATTTCCATCTAAAAAGTCAGCCAGACCATAATTTTACTATCACATTCGTATTACCATGTTCATGTTGAGCACTTATCAGTACCGTACCATATAATATTAAATTAATAATAATATCAGTGTCATTCAATTGGAATAGCACTTACAACCAATAGAATGTAGGGATTGCGGCTCCCCCTTTAGTTAGTCATGAGTCATTAGAAGTAGTCCTTATGTTCTAGACCTACGATGCCATTGTAAATTATGAGGGGTCCCTCATTAGTTAGGCATGGCACAATCATCCTTTGGGACATCATCCCTATGGATCCACATCATCAGTGATGTGTTGGTACCCCTGGTAAGGTACCAGTACCCTTCCAACTAGGGTTATAAGTTGGACCTTAATAACTCAGATTAGGGCAGGTCGATTGTAGTTAGCTCCTACAGTCTCAGTGTAGTATTAAGAATAGGTCAGTTTAGGTTTGAATACAAAAGCATACATATATCAGTTATTCAGTTATTCAGATTTTAGTTATCCAGTTATGTAGATAACAGTGATTTAATCATTAAGATTACAAATTATTTCAGTACATATTTATGTTTAGTCTTACATTCTCAATTTTACATGTTCAGTTTCCATATATATTTAAGTTAGTCCTTATCTCACATAACAGTATATTCAAAGTACTGACCGCATACTCTTCTCTTGCAGTATGTTGTCTTATAACATAGGTTCAAATGCTTAGTTTCCCAACTATTCTTAGATAGTCCAACATTTACCCAATAGTAACAGTGGTGAGTCCTGTTCCATTGAGGACATGACATATTTAACCATTATTACAGTATCTATTATGTTCATTCAGTCAGAGTTAGTTGGGGGTCTATCTTGATAAGCATGCCCTTTAACACAATCCTTAACATATTCGCCTATATAATCATTAAACATGAACTCTAGCATAATCAATATGTACAAGCATAGGTAATAAATTATAAAAAGGCTAATTAATGTCTTATCATTAGCATAATATATACCTTACCATTATCTTTGTCAATATCAAATACAAGGCATAATCTGTAGCATACTCATACCATAATCAATAGCTTAATCACCAATTTAGTCAATAAGTATAGCCTCTAACATGAACAAAACCATATTATGCTAATTTATCAATAAGCATAATCACTAGCGTAGTTAATAGCACATTCGTTGGCTTAATCAATACTATAATTTATGGATTGGCAAAAATTATAATCATGAGCTAACTCAATAGTATACTTGGTAGCCTAAACAATCGCAAAATCAATAACATATTGACAAGCTTATCAATAACATAAGTTTAATCAATAACCCATTCATGGAATTATTGTTAAGCATTAGTTTCCATGTCATCCATGTAACATCTTGAGTTTGTACCTCGGATGCTATAAGGTACTTACGATCCCGAAGGACCACAATCTAACCCATTTCTTATATCTTCTATGAGCACTGAATAATATACTTTACTAAATACAAAAAATAGGCTAAAATGCCATAATGTTAAAAATTTGAAAAACTGATAAATAACAACATCTAATAAAACATCTAAAGTTGAAATACTATCTGAACTAGTTTATATTGAATAACCTCTAATTGAACTGTCTGAAAGTGGAATTGATAGGATAAGCCCCAAACAAACTCTGAATACTGATCTACTTATAAACTGGGTTACTTAAATAAAAGAATGCCCTCGATAGATGAGGACTCACTACTAAATCTGTAACTGTTGACTGGATCTATCTAAGATCGGTCAAAAACCTGAGCATCCAAACCTATAATATGAGACATCACAGTATAAAGAAAGAGTATGCAGTCAGTACGTAGAATGTATTTGTATAGTAGATGAGGTAAGGCTGAATGAAAGGGTTCATATGTATGAATAGTAACTGACTGAATAATATAGAGTACCTTATTATAAGAGTACGTGGAAAACTGATACTACTGAAAACACTGAGTATACAATAATATTGACAAGCATTGATATATATTGTATCTAAGCTTTTTGGAAGATGATTACTGAGTTCTTATAACTGAGTAACTAATATGTTAAGTTACTAATAACTAAATACTAAATTAAGACTAACTGAAGCTGTGGGAGGTAATTATCTAACCAACATGCCCCAAATCTGAGCTCATAGGGTCCAACCTATGACACCAATTAGAAAGGTGTTAGTACCGTGCGATGAGTACTAACAATGGCTATTAGTTAGCCCTAACTGGCAGGAAGATATTTTTTCAGCCCTTAACTAGAAGTAAAAAGTCATAAGAGATGTGTCAACCCTTATCTAGCAGGAAGTCATCTCAACCTACACTAGCTACATAGTTCTGTAACTAAGGGATTGCTACTAAGGGTAAAATCCTAAACTAACAGGAATGCCCCCATCCCTAGATTCGCTCGGTGCTGAATCCTACTCCCAACTGAAAGATACTTATCTTATTATACTCAACTGGATTCGATTGATACTGAGTTTACTGAGTTCTCCTGAGTTCTATAACAGACTGAGAGTACTACTGGTTGTGACATAACTGATACTATTATATTACTGACACTGGCTCTCGATAAATAGCTAAATTGTCAGGTATTAAATACCCCCAGGACTCAATAGCATGAAAAGTAATGCTTAGCTAAATCTTGAATAATATAACAATGTTCAATTCTACATAATTCATTCTTAGAAACATTTCATCAAACACTTGTAATGCATAAGCTTTAACATATACTAGCATGTCATGATTTCATCATTTAATTCACATGAACATTCTATCAATCACTTGGGGAGCACGATCTAATGCACATATTCATGTATAATAAATAAACGTGGCAACTACAATGCCCACCTTTCAATTTCATGGGTTTCATATGCTATTCATTTAATTCCCACTAAATACTATTTTATTTTCTTTAATCTTATCATAATCATGGATTAAAAACTAAATTAACATCATAGATACATTAATCACTTTATAAATTCAATGATTTATCAAGATATTCACATATTAATCACATATGCTATTCAATTTCATAAACTTACACTTAAATCATGGATTGAAACCCAGCTCATATCATGAACATGAATTCAATCTAATTAAAACATGGAAACTCATAATTCAACAATCTTGTCATTTTAAAAATGGATTCATGGACTCTATGGGTAAAAGGAACCCATAGATGAACACCTAAAATACCTGAGTATTTTAATCTTGAAGGTTCGTAGAGGATTTCTTGAGTATGTTCCTGATTTCTTAAACTAGGGTTTTTGCCTCTTAAGAGAGAATGTTTTATTCTTGAGAGAAAGAGATGAAATAATGAGATATTTGGTTATTTAGGGTATGAATCCCTTGTTTAGGATGATTAGTTGTTTTGAGGATTGAACAAACAACCCCTAAAATTAAATAACGGAAACTAGAAGTCCTAATATTTTACCCTAGCACGACGCGGTATAGTCACGTCATCTCAATTGAAAGTCGACAACTAGGAACTGGGTTGATAGCGCGATGCAACGCCATCGCAGTGCCTCACTGGATGGGAAATTGGGCCTTGGTGCAACATGCCATTATCGTAGAGCAATACTAGAAAATTGATAATTTAGAAATTGGCTGGTGGTGTGATGCGATGGTATCGTGTTAGATCACTAGTAAATGACAATTATTATTTTGGACTACCTCCGCGGCATGCTGAAGTACCAGTGGTCTAATGTTTTAAAAAAATTGCTCTAACTCTTCGCTCTGGTATTGGATTTGGGTGAATTTGATATCGTTGGAAAGATGATTGATTTTCCTACAATTAGTGAGCTCTAAACTAAAAAATACTGAGTATTTCAAAAATTTTATATTGGATAACTCATGGATTGAGAGTTCATTTAAGCTAGGGAAATACGGGGTATTACAATATCTCCTCCGTAGGAACATTCATCCTCGAATGATACTTACTAGGCTAAGAAATACTGATAGACTAAGTTTACATATTGAACATACATAACTGAAGCATTACTACATGACTGAAACTACTGATACATTGAGTTTACATACGGACCATGCATATCTAATGAATGGAATACATGACAAAACTGATTCATGAATGCATAACTGAATATGCAAAGGTAAAGAATACCAAATTCATAACTGTAACTAAACATGGAACTGAGTAAATCTAAGGAAGGTTGCTACCTTAGGCTGAGAATACTAATGAACCTGAGATTATTTACTAAACATGTATAGATGGGAACATGAAGACATGACTTAATCTGAAGCATGATATATGAACTAAATACCATGAACTGAACTAATTTCTTGAATGTATGTCTTGCCATAGAATGGCCATATGGCTGAGATTGGAATGAGAGAGTCAACTTATGAGTACCCATTACTGCAAATATGATCTTGTTACGTGTAGAGAAACTATGAGGTTGAGGACATAAAAGCTCGAGGGTTATAGTATATCTCCCTCTTCAAACATTGTGTCCACCAAAGAATGTTGACTTGGCTAAGATTCTGAGGAAAACTGAGATGATGCACGGGGCAGCTACGAATGATTCTTGACTGAATATCTAGGTTATAGGATAGGGTCATGATATATGAACTAAGATGAACTCATAAATACTAGGATTCTCTATCTTGGAATAGTCATATTCACAAAACGTCGGATAGTGCAACTGGGTGGAAAAATTGAGAAACTGTACAAACTTGTCCACCTGACTACCAAACTGAATTACTGGCTTCACAGATAACTCACATTGAAAACTTATACCCATCTGGAGCATTTCTTGACATTCTTTCAATAATGTTCTACTTACTGGAGGGAGCAAGGAAATCTTGGAATATTAACAATAAGATATCTAAATAAGAAACCACAACATAGCAAAAAATTTTGTAATATAGGCACTGATAACCATACCTACTGAGGTTTGAGGTATAGAATATTTACATCAAGGATTTATCAAGAGGCCGAAACTGAAGATATACATGACATAGTCTGAATTTAACTTATCATTAGGAGCATAGAATGAGTTATGGGAACTAAGCATACTATGAGGCATGAGTACATAAGTCATAAGGCTCATGACTTGAGTTTGGAGTTACTGTATTCATGGAACATGATTCATAACACTGAGCTAACTAGAACTATTCATAATAGGAACTATAAGCGTACATGATTTTTCATAATGTGCACAAATAAGATATATGATCATTGAGATGACATGTACTGGTTAGTAGATACCGTGATAGCCAAAGTGCAAAACTTTTCACTGAGGTGAATACGGGTTGGGAATTATCCTCTCTCACTGTTTTTCTATACATACTGACATTACTACTGAAATTTGAAAGTTTGACTTGGTTACTTATTCTACCTTCTTTCCCTTACCTTAAAGTCATTATTCTAAGTCTGTGAACCTCTTAATAAACTCTAAATCAAACTAAAACGACTTTGTTCTGGAGTCTGAGATATGACAATAATCATAAACACTAAACTCATTTTGAAGGACTAGTCCTAACAATGTCAGGTCCACTGCTAGTACTATCTTCTGATATATGATTCTTAGCTTTTTATTGCCCCAACAATCATCATATAGCAACCTCAACACTGACTAACTTAGAAATCTCAACTGTTCTTTCTACTAGCTCAATCTTAAAAGATTCAAACCTAAATCAAGTGAAACAAAGGTGCTACACCTTCATTCAAGGACTAGTTCATCAAGGAACTGAAATTGAACAACTCTATTACTGAACTCAACTAAAAGGATTTTTTGGAACACTGAAATCGAGCAATTTTTGTTTACTCGTCTAGATGGAATAGAAGATCTACCTACAAGGTTAGGTACTACGAAAAGGTCTTTTAAGATTTCTAGTCTGACTTAAAGTTGACTACTATACAAGGAGTTACAAAAGATAAAGAAGCTCCTGGATCTAACAAGGAATAAATATGTAAATGGAAGATCTATAATGTACTACTTACTACATCACGAGAACTTTCCTGATTTTGTCTGGACTAAAGTGCATAAAGCCTGTTTGGACGTTGCCCACTAGTGGTACTAGAAGTAGCACCCTGCTGATTTGGGTGATTGGACTGAGCTAAAGGACAATTGTACTAACCCTGTTGGCATAAATATTTCCACCTCTAAGACATCACCCTACACTTTTGCATCATGTAGCCTAGCTTACTACATCCAAAACATACATCCCTGCTAACTCTACACACTTTTTTATGGTTATTACCATATTCTTTGCAAAGCAGATGGGTACGACCACTGCTCACACTATCCTAGGTTTTAGCGCCTGGATCCCCATCGTGATGGTTATTTCTTAATTTTAGCACTAGCACCCTGAATAACAGTAGAGCTGGGGCTAAGAATCTCTGAAGGATATGGTAGTGATTACTAACCCCCTGATCTTGGCATGGAATTATTTGTTCTACCCCTTTTATTCTTCATATGCTCCCCTCCCTCACTATGCTGAGTGCAAGTGAAAAGCCTACACAACAGTCTACAAAATGTTCTAAGAAATTACTAAATAAGCTAAGGTAGTTAAAGAAGCAATGAATTCTTCATGGAAGACATTCTCATCCAGGGGATCTGCCTGAACGGGCTGAGGTGCTGACTGATTTCCGATTCTTCTTATGTTAAACTTTTTAGGAGGCATGTTATGTAACTGGAAGGAAGAAAACGATTAGACTAAGAGTTTAATGCACACTCGCACGACATGAATACTGAAATTAGGGAAAATTTTCCTAATAACATTTCATATCCACCTTTCCATAAGTATGGCGCCCTACACACCCATGCACAGGACTCTACTTGATGCAGCTTTCAGAATCCCTAGGACTCCAATGAACCTTAGGCTCTGATACAAGGTTTATAATTCCTTTTGTATATACCCCAGACACTACAAGGTGCTTACGACCTCGAAGGACCATAAGATAACCCATGTCTTATATCTGCTGTGAGTACTGAATAATATAATGTACTAAATGAGAAAAATAGGATGAAATTCCATAAAGTTCAAAATTTGAAATACTGATAAATAACTACATCTGATAAAATATTTGAAACTGAAATATTGTCTAAACTAGTGTAGTCTGAAAAGCCTCTAACTGAACTGTCTGAAAGTGGAGTTAGTAGGACTAGTCCCCAACTAACTCCAACTGCTGATCTACTGATAAACTGGATTACTGAAATAAAAGCCTACCCTCAACAACTGAGGACTCACTACTAAATCTGCGACTGCTGACTGGATATGTCTAAGCGCGGTCAGGAACCTGAGCATCCAAACCTATGATATGAGACATCATAGTGCAAAAAAAGAGTATACGGTCATTATGTGGAATGTACTGAGATGCTAGATTAGGTAAGTTTGAATGCAAGGGTTCATATGCATGAGCACTAACTGAATAAATGATATAGATTAACTTAATGTAAGAGTATGTGGATAACTGATACTACTGAAAACACTGAGTATACAATACTGTGTACATATATAGATATACTATATCTGAGATTTTCTAAAGCTGAATACTGAGTTTTGATACCTAAGTAACTAATATCTGAAGTTACTAATAACAAAATTCTAAATTGAGACGGAAACTAAAACTGTAGGAGGTAATCATCTAATCGACATGCCCCAAATCAGGTGGTACACTGTTTCACAAAAATGGCTCTAACTCTTCGCCTGGGTATCGAATTTGAAAGGATTTTATATCGTTTGAAAGCTGACTGAATTTCCTACGCATTGGTGAGATCAAAACTAAAAAATATAGAGTATTTCAAAAATTTTATATTGGATAACTCATGGACTGAGAGTTAATTTAATCTAGGAAAATACGGGGTATTACAATCCATCATAACGAAAAATTACAAAATGCCTAAATATCACCAAAATAACAACCTCACTAGATGCACACAAGCATATCAAATGGTCTTTAATAACTATCACAAGTCTTGACTTAAGGTGGGTTGAAGAGCCCACATCTAAATCCTTGAAATTATTTACCAAGAAATGTCTACCCCAATCAAGGCTAAGGCATCTAAATACATTATGAGATGTTCAACATGCCATAACTAGCTCTAGGATAGAAATTTTGCCTAATGTAGAGCAACTATGTCCATTCTACCTAAGGTATGACAATTTGGGTAAGTTCATCCTAAAATGTAGTGACCAAGGAAATCTTCTCATTAGTTTAGTAACTAAAATATTTCCTAACAAAGCACAACCCTACAAGGTCAACTTCACATAAGGCAATTGATTAACTACGCTAATCATGCCCAACACGATATCCTATGTACCCTAAATGATCCAACCATTCCCATGTATGTATATTTATTACACCAACAGATAAAGTCTATGCCAAATCTAACACATTATCACAAACATACTATGAATTAACTTAGTCTAACAAGGGGTAAAACCTAGCCTTCCTTGAAACCGAAGAGAGCTCACAAGATCTGCTAAATTACTATTTTTTTTATTTTGAGGAGCTTTCGCAAGATACCAAGCTATCAAATTCACATTCTAATACTCAATACGAGAATAATGATACCCATATTGCACTATTGGACTTCTGGTCCAAAAATCACATCAAAATCTTATGTGGTTTGTATTCACGGAAAATCATGTGTCTGAAATTGACCAAATATTCACACATGCTCAAAGAATTATTACATTGAAAAATGGGTGAAATTCGATATAATTTGGTGCTAAAATCAAGCCCCCAAGGTTTTGTAATTTCAGAATAAGAAAAAGGAGAATCTACCATGAAAAGGGTGAAATCTTACCACAAATTATAAGATAATTGTGTAGACAAGCATTATCCAAGCTCTCAAATCACACACAAGCTCTAATTTTAAGATATGTCACCATATAGGGTTTTATCTCTCAAAACATTTGATGAAAAATGGGAAAAGTAATGCAAAAAGGGTCTATTTTATACCCATACTAGGTGCTCAGGTCTTGCCATCGTGATTTGACCTTCACGATTGCGATATAAGGCATGAGATGAGGATGTCGTGATCATGACATTATCCCAGACCTCCTCAAGGAGTTATGTTCGTGGCTTGTAGGGTCACAATCCCAGCCCTTGCTTGTGCTGCTAGATTGCAATTACATTTCATAGTGCGCTATCCAGGTGCACTAGATTACCGCTGAGACTTCAATTCTCCACCAAGCCCTCGAGGTTCATTCAGAATATTGAATACGCAAAAGAACTATGTAACAACACCAAGTAAAATATTTCAGACTCAATGGTGTAGATAAAACCTCCATTTGGGGTCATTTCAATGAAATATGTGTCCCACAACAAATTTTCAATTTCATAACTTTCCAAACCAATAAGTCTAAATGTCTTCAGTTGCCTTAGGACCAAAAAAAGAGTCCACCTAGCCTATATTCCATAGATGGTAGAAAAAATAAATTTAGCATTTGAGGTCATTTGATTGAAGTGTTCACCTGGTGGCCATTTGGGATAAGCGTAGACTTCTAAATAGAAAATTGCCTCTAAAAACCATATGAACTGCCAGGTAACTAAATCGTCATTTCCATTAAGTCATAAATAACTTAGGGAATCTAAGGAAAATCTCTAAAGGCTAAAATATGCTAAAATATGGAAAATAACCTAAATGATCATCACAATATCCACTATTAAAGAAACTTTCATCTTTGAAAGTTAAGGTATTAGAATTTACTTGATGTCTCGAGTAGGTGATGATACAGGGTCTGCATCTCGCTTTCGATTCTGTTCTACTAGAAGATTCCTCCACTACACCTTAACTATAGGAATTTACCTAGTGTGCAACTACCTAGCATCACTAGCAAAAATGAGCATAGGCTCCTTTACGAAGGACAACTGCTTATCTAACTGGACTGAGTCACATCTAATCACATAAAATCGATCAAGAATATATAACTTCAACATAGAAACATGAAAAACCATATGGAAAACAAAAAAATCTAGAGGAAAATCTAACTCACAGGCCACTTCAGCAACCTTACCAATATATCAAGGAATGATATCGCCCTTGCTTGAGAATCTTATCACACCCTTCATAGGACGTACTCAGAGGAATACTCAATCACTAACTCCAAAGTCAAGGCATGGAGTCCATGGTCAACATAGTCCTTCTTCCTACTTTGAGCTACTCTAACCCTATCCTGTATCACTCTGACTTAACCAACGACTCCTGAAGCAAATCCGTACCACTGGGCTAAATATCGGAAGTCTCAAACCATCCAATCAAAGAACAACATCTCCTGTAATACAAAGCCTCAAAATGTGTCATCTCAATATTGAAATGATAATTGTTGTTATAAGAAAACTCAACAAAGGCTAAGTGCTCCACCCGCTGGCCTCTAAAGTCCATAACACAGGCTCAAAAAATATAATCAAATGCCTAAATAGTAAATTTATAGAAGTCATTTATTTGTGTATGAAAGGTTGTACTAAGATCCACATGAGTACCCAACTCCATATAAAAAGATCTCTAAAAGATACAAATAAACACAAAACCCCTATCTGAAATAATAAATTTGGGTACACCATGAAGATGGACTATCTCACGTACATAAAGGTGGGCTAACCTCTCGTTAGTGAAAGACATCTGAATAGAAAGGAAATTTGTAGACTTAATCAATCAATAATGACCCTAATACCATTGGAACCAAGGGAGGTACGAGGCAAACCACTACAAAATATCCATGGTAATCCACTCATAATTCCACTTGGGAATGAGTAACCTTAGAATTAATACACTCGTTCACTGATGCTCGGTCTTTGCCTACTAACAACATAGGAAATGAGCTATAAAATTTCCCACTTCTCTCTTTCTGAAGCTACACCAATAATGCTTCCTCAAATCTCTATACAGTTACTTGTACTTGGTTGAATAGAATATCTAGAGCTTTGAGCCTCATATAAAATTAACTGGATCAAGTCATCGATCATTCAAACATAAATGCAACTATTAGATCTCAAAATATCCTCTGAATCTAGGGTGATCATCTCATACTCACGTCTTAACACCTGATCACAAAGGAAGCAAAGCTTGTTATCCTTAATTTGACAATCCTGAATCTGCTCAAACAATAAAGATCTCACCTAAACACTAGCATAAATTCTCATATGATCTAAAATATCAAGATGAACCAACATGTTGGCTAAGGACTGAATATACCATGCCAACAAACTCTGAGAAACTAAAATAAAAGCTAATCTACCCATACTCATTAGCATCCGACTTAAGGCATCTACTACTACATTCACTTTGCGTGAATAAAATAAGATGAAAATATCATAATACTTAAGCAACTCCATCCATCTACATTACCTAACATTAAAATATTTATTGGTCATATAATGTTGAAGACTGCGACGATCGGTGAATATCTTATAATGCACACCATAGGTATAATGCCTTAAAATGTTAAGCACAAAAACTACAACCACCAACTCAAAATCATGAGTAGGGTAGTTGCGCTCGTGAACCTTAAGCTATCTTAAAAAATAAACAATAACATGAGATTGCTGCATCAAAACACCACCAAGACCAACACCAGAAACATCACAATACTTGGTAAATCCCCCAACCTTAGCAGAAAGAGCTAAAAAAGGGGTTAATGTAAGGAAATCTATGATATTTAAAAGGTTAACTAACAATCCTTGAAAAATAAGAAAGGAGTCTCCTTTTGAGTCAATCTAGTCATAGGTGCTAAAATAATAGAGAAACCCTTGACGAATCATCTATAATAATTAGCCAACCCAATTAAGCTATGAACCTCAATATGAGAATAGGTCTAGGCCTATTACAAATCGCCTACATGCCCAAGAAATATCACTGACTCAAGACAAAACACATACTTAGAGAACTTGGAAAAAAGCACATGAAATCTAAAGGTCTAGAGGACAATCCTCAAATACTATGCATGCTCTTCCTTACTACTCAAATACATAACGATTTTATCGGTTATCACAATCACCAAGGAACCCAAATAAGGCCTGAACACTCGGTTTGTTATATCCATAAATGCAGCTAAGAATTAGTCAAGTCAAATGACATAAAAAAGAACTCATAATGAACTTTATAGGCCCTAAAAGTTTTCTTTGGGATATCCTCTGCCCAAATCCTCAATTGATGGTAACCAAATCTAAAATAAATTACAGAAAACACCACTACACCCTGAAGAAGGTCTAACAAATCAACAATATGAGCCATTGGCTAATGCTTCTTCACCTTCATATTATTAAGCTACCTATAATCAATGCATATACACATGGAGACACCTTTCTTCTTTAAAAACACCAACACGGCTCCCTAAATAGACACACTCGATCTTATAAGACCTTTACCAAGAAAATCTTAAAGCTTAGAATTTAGTTCCTTAAGCTCTGAAGGATACACGGTTCCATAGAAACAGGTCGGGTGTTAGGCTCTAAATTAATATAAAAATCAATTTCATAGACAGGGCAACTACTAAGAAGATCAGTTGGGAACACATTAGGAAACTTACAAACTATAGGAATAGAGTCAAGCGATCGACACTCCACATTAGTATAAAAAATATAAGCGAGATAAGCCTTACAACCCCTTAAAAACCCTTTTGGCATGAACATAAGAAATAATTCCCATCGGTTCATGACTAATCATTTCCTACCACACGACTAGGGGTATATCGAGCATTGCTAAGGTAATGATCTTGGAAAAATAATATATTACTATATGATAATTGGATAACTAGTTCATGCCTTGAATGATATCAAAGTACAGAATATACATTTTAAAAAGATCAACATGAGTATCAACAGCTATAATAGTCACAACACGAGATATAAAAATCAAATCCACTACTAAAGAATCACCAATAGGAGTAGATACATGCAAGGGCATAGTTTATATATCCTAAGATAACTCTATTTGTGAAGCATAATAACAATATACATAAGAATATATGGATTGCAGATGAAATAATGGAAGGAAAAACTGATGGAACATAAAAAATATACCTATAATTATAACATTTGAAGACTCATCCTTGGGTCTAGCAGGTACTGCAGACAACTAACCATGACTACTATCTCGTTAGTCTTTTGACTAACCTCTTATCATTCCTACAAGAGGACCTCTTCAAGTATCTTAGAAAATACCTTTATGACCATGAAAAAGACCTCTAACTGAGGTATTAACTACTCTAATTAGGGGAATACTCTAAACTGACGCAATAATCATCCCAAGACTAGGGCAATATTTTTAATAGTGACCATAAGATCTAAAACTCCAGCATGTCACCTAATCTGAATTAGAACCAATAGATCCAGCTGACCTGGAATAACCACAAAGTCTAGAATAACAAAAAGATGCACCTCTCAACGACTGACTACTACCTTAACCTCCATCTATACTTTGAAGTGTTGTCTAAATAGGTTGACTAGGATAACTGTGAGAATGATTGATGGATGCAGAGGATATCTACTATGAAAATAGATACCTATGAATCGGGAACTACTATTGCTACCACTAAAACTGCCCTAATGTCTAGGACTCTAAGTGCTCCCCCCATGTGCCTCACAATATATCTCTTTCATACACCAAGAATAATCTTGAACCCAAATTTTAAGTAGGCATATGATGGGGAAGTCTAAAACCTATGAAAAAGAAATAAAATCCTGCATACTTAGTATTAAAATAAAAGTATCAATCCTAGACAATAATAACACAACAATAACAAACCTAGTTTATTCCCACATAGTGGGGTCTGGGGAGGGTAGAGTGTACGCAGTCCATACAACTACCTCTAGAAGTATCACTCCTAGAAAAGTGGAAAAAACAAGCCTCATACTCAACAATTTACATGGATCCCTTCACCAATTAAGTGAATTGATCTCTTAAATGATATCTAAGGTTGCGAGACATGTACTTCTTCAATAATATCTCAGAGAACTGAGCCCATTTTAAAGAAGAAGATCCATCTATTCTATGATCCATATAATCTTTACAACAATGTCAAGAACCCAAATAAAACTAAATTATGGTGTAATCCACACCACAAGGCTCAATAATGCCCAAATTATGGAACCTATCCTGATAAGTAATCAGAAAATCATGTACATCTTAACTTGGAGCACTAGAAAACCTAGAAAGAGCCAATCTCATGAATCTACCCAACATATTCTTTTCTTTGGTAGATATAGTAGTTATTTGAGGTGGATTTTTGCACCTTAGTATTGTTATCTAGGCTTATTTATTCTTGGTGAGAACTGTTTGTTGTTCTTAATAAGTGAATAATGATATAATTGAGTAAATAAGTACTTAAGATTTTTAATACAATGTTTATTATGTCTTTCAAACATGTTTGGAATAAATTGGTCAGTTAGAGTTCAAATGATAAAACTATTGTGACTAGCCTGAGCTAGTTGTTGTTCAAGTTGATCTGGATAAATTATAGTGTTTAATGGTTAACTAAGGTTATTATTGTATAATTATGTGTGGAAAACTAGTTCATAGGGTTAAGTATCCAATTGAATAAATCCAAGAGTCAAACAAGAAGTTTAAAATTGAAAAGGGCAAAAGTAGTTCTTAACTTAAGTTTCTCGTTTATTATCTTTAATATTGTGTTGTTTTGAGCTCTAATACATTGTTTTTGATGTTATATGATACTTGGTGAGTTTATTGAAATAATATATGGATGGTAAAAAGTTTGTAAATCAAGTGGAAACAACACCAAAAGGTTTGGAACGCAAGGAGAAGTGTACAAGACATGGATATGACTTTCAAGATGAATTCCAGTGAAGGTCCATGATAGGCCCGCGTTGCACACTCTATTCCCATGGAATGAGAGGGATAGATCACAATCTTTTCCCATGATTTAGAAAGATGTGGTGCACACCTTATTCCCAGGGAATAATCCCCATGGCACACACCCTATTTCCACAACGGCCTAATTGTCCTCTTATAAATAGGACATATGAACTTGATGTTATACACATTAAACAACTTTAAAACTTTGAAAAGGGTTGGAAAACACTTTAATTAGGGTTTACACATATTTACTTTAGTTTATTTATGTATTTTATCATGTGTTTATTTATCTTGATTACGATTATGTCCACGCGTGGCTAAAACCTCTTTTTTTGGGGTTAAGGACAAATATGATTACTATTGCTTTAAAATGATTTAGTTTTGATTACTTATAAAATTTGGTTATTTATTATCCTTGTTATAACTATTTTAAGGATCATCTACCCTTAGAATACATCTATTGTCGGCTTTATTAGCTCAAGAGAGGGAATAAGAGGATAGAATTTGGAGGTAAATAGAGTAACGTTCTTATTCTTTTATAAAATTAGTGATTTGAATTAGCGTCAAGGATAAGGATATACCTAGAAGCCTTATTTTTCACTATAGAATGAAATATAAATGCATTAAGCTTAGTTCTCACATCCCCACTCGATGATGTGGTTATGCAGATAAATTAGAAAGGTGATTAGAGGCTCAAGAGACCATGTTTATAAAATAAACCCAGTGAATAAACAACCAAGATAAACAATATAACCAATTACATTCAATATCTCGGTATGATTATTCGCAATGCTTTAACCCGGGTTTCTCTTTATTTATTTTCAAAGACTCTTACTTTCTTCTTAATTTACTTTTTTTTTGATTAAAAACTCGAACACTTGTCTATGACATTTGATACACTTTAATCTCAATAGTTAAACTTGAATTGGGTATTTTATTAACACTAGTCCCTGTGAGATCAATGCTTGGCTTCTAAAGGGACACATTAATACCTTGTGAGACCATATATAACTCAATGTACCCTTTGGTGTAACAAGTTTTTTGTTCCATTGCTAGGGACATATAAATTGGCAACTATTTTTATTTAGTTTTAATTTTTAGATTTATTTGGTGCTTTATGCTGTGTCTTGGTATTGAATTTCCTGTAAATAGTTTTGCGGACTAGTAAGCTAGCAAGAGATAGGGAATTAGTTTAGTCAAGCCCCGAACCTGAGCAACATTTTCACTAATAGAGGAGAGAAGCAATCCTCCTCTACCGAATCCTACAAATTCAAGTGAAACAAGTCAATCCTGCTCTCATGGATCCTGTGGGACAGTTTGCAAAGTGGCAATCTCTCTTTGGATGAATTTGTCGTCCCCTTTTCTAAACCAACTGATGGAGGTAAATTTGACCTGAAACAGAACATGGTGTAGCTTTTGATCAGTAGTAGATAGTATATAGGGCTTTAATATGAAGATCCATAATCCTACCTGAAGAACTTCTTGGAGATCAGTGACACATTCATCCCTATGGGTGTGTCAACTGACTATGATAGGCTCACTTTTCCCTTTTTCACTATTAGGGGAAGCGAAGAATTCGTTGAACACTAAGTTAGAAAGTTTAATCACAACATGGGATGACTTAGTTAGAAAGTTTAATCACAACATGGGATGACTTAGCTCAGAAATTCTTCATACGACTTATTCCATATTGCAAGAGTATGAGATTGCACAGTGATATTGTGAGCTTAAAAAAAGGATAAACGAGAAATATTTAATTTGTAGGGGTGGCTCAAATTTTTCTTTGGGACTATCCACATTATCGGTAGTCTAATGAGGTACTATCTCAAAATTTTGTCTAGGCACTTGACTACAAGACAAAAATTTTGCAAATTCAGCTGCAGGTGGTCAACCGTTATAATTGTCATATAACGAGCTATACATCTTATTAAACCTAATTTCACAATGGTATCCTGAGAAGCATACTGACTCAAGAAGTGCTCTAAATAAAATTGTAGGTGCGTTGGAGGTGGACTAGTTTACTGCTATATCAGCTCAGATTGTTGCACTATAGAATCAGTTAACTAATCAACTCAACAAACTTAAATTTAGGGTTACATAGCCTTCAGCATAGCTAATGTAATTTATTATACAAATACTTGGTGTAATGTATGTGGATACAATGTCCGTTCTACAACTATGTGTGGTGCAAATCCTGATTCAGTTATATTTTTAGGCAATGCACAACGTCCAAATTATGGGAACGCCTATATCAAAAAGCGGTAGGCGCAACTACTAATTCCATTCTGTAACAACCAGTCATTTTAGCAGCAGCTGGTGTAAGGAAATCGGGCCATGACTCAAACTAAAAATATGGAAAAGATGTTGAAACAACTTATAGATACTCAAGAACAGTTGGCAGAAGATATGAAGTGCCAGAAGATTATTATAAGGAACTTAGATATGTAGTAGGCCAGATGGCAGGAGAACAAAATACTAGGTCTCAAGGTTGTTTGCCAAGTGATACTAAATCTCTTAAGAATGTAATGAAAATCACCTTAAGGAATGGTAAAGAGATAATTGATGAACCTACAAAGACAATTAAGAAGGTAGATGCAAAGTTTCTCCCTCTACAGGTAGATGACAGAGTTGCTAAATATTGAAGGAAGTCTTAGTACTCAAAAATAAAAGTTGTTAAACAGGTGAAGGAGAGACAACCACCACCTTTCCCACATATTCTTAGAAAATCAAAGGAGGATGCATGATTCAAGAAGTTCTTTGACACGTGCAAAGAGATATACATTAATCTTCTCTTTCTATTTGTTTTGTAGAAAATGCCCAAGTATGCTAAGTACTTGAAAGAAATGGTCACTAACAAAGTTAAGCTGCTTCATGTTGAGAGAGTATCACTCACTGAGTAGTGTAGTTCTATGGTGATATAGAAGATTCCCAAAAATCTTAAAGACCTAGGAAGTTTAACTTTCCCTATTCAAATTAGTGATAGTAATGTGGTATTCTAACTAAGTAATTTAGTGGAAATTGTTAATTTGATGCCCCTCTTCTTGTTAAATACTTTGGGCTTAGGGAAGCCAAGATCATGCTTTATGATACTCAAATTGGAAGACCGGACCCTAGCCCATCCTGACAGAATCATAGAGGATGTTCTCATCAAGGTTGGTAGTGTCATTATTCCTGATAATTTTATTATTTTAGATTTTCAGTTAGATAAAAGAGTTCTAGTCATCTTGGGACATCCATTCATAGTGATGGGAGGAGCATTGATAGATGTGAGAGAGGGCAAGCTCCCAATTAAGTTGGACGATGATGAAACGGTTTTCAAAGTATACAAACCACTCAAAAAACTATCCTACTACAAAGATTTTTACATGATTATAGTGATTGAAGAGGATAAGTATAGGGTGATGGAGTTTAGTCCACCAAATACCTCTTTATACTTCCTTATTTAGTGGCCCAAGATACCACCACCCAAGCCCAAAATGATATAGATTAATGAGCCTAAAAAGGGTATTATTGAGAGACTTGTTGACCTTTAGAGTTCACACTCAAGATGTAAGAAATAAAGAAGAATATTTACTCTAAGTAGGAGAAAGAGGAGAAAAATAAATGACTAGAAGATTGGTTCATGTCGTGACACAAAATTAGGCACTACTTAGGAGGCAACCTAAGTTATAGTAGGTATTATTTTTAGTCTTTTAGTTTTTACATCACTAGTTTTTGGTTTTGTTGAGTCACAAGTTAATGAGAAGTCTAAGTACCAAAAAACCTGAGCGAAGGATCATAGAGAGGACTAAATGTGTGGTCCCCAGACCCCCTTAATGTATAAAGATGCTAATAGCTAGGCCTAGAGACCTCAGGGTGCATTTGTATATCTACTTTTAAAGTTTTCATTGGGGAAAAGTAAATTTCAAAGTGTGCAGTGGGGAAATTACCATTTAGGAGTAATGTTGAAACAACTCGCTTACCAACTTTTAGTGTGACTCCCCGAGTCTATACCCCATATACTACATGATGCTCATAATCCCAAAGGATCATAAGATAACCCATGACTGGTACCTACTGCAATAATTTTGTAATAAATATAGTAATGGTTGCGGAAATACGTAGAAACATATGCTATAAGGTTCAAATTTGTCAATAAATTTGAATGCGGTATAAAAATAGAAAAACTAAATATAAGTACTATAAAACTGAACACCTATCTGAAAATACTCTAGTCTAGAAAACCTCTAAACTGCCTAAACTATGGAGTTGAAGGGTCAAGACCCCAGTGAACTCCTAATACTAAAAAATAATACTAAAATACTAAAAATAACAAGCATGGCCTCAAACTATGAGGACTCATCACTACTCTAAAAGATGAAGATCTAAACTATTAAGGGTGCTCTGGACCCTATGCATCTGAACCTATGATATAAGACATCATAGCACAAAAAACATGCGTCAGTACTTTAAATTTACTGGTATGCTTAGTGAGGTAGGCTGAAATGCATGGGTTCATATGCCTGAACAATACTAACTAAATTACATGAGTATGACATAATAAGAGTACATGCTTGAATATATTGACTGTAACTTAGATTGTGATAATGCTGAGTACTTAGTCTAATTACTAATAACTGATATCTGAGTTTACTAATACTGTATTACTAATTATTTGAATGACTATATCTAACAGTCCCAAATTATTTGGAACTATACTGAGTTCCATGCTGAGATGAGTAACTATATCTGATAGTCCTGAATCTATAGAACTTAATTGAGCTCTATTTTGATACTGAGATTGAATCTAAGAGTGCGAGAGGTAATCTAATTGACATACTCCTCTCTAATTTGATTGGGGTCCAACCTGTAACCTTATTTAGAAGTGTGTCAATACCGTGCCACAAGTAAGGACAAGAAGTAAGTTAACCCACTTAGACAAAATGCTCTTTTGTCAACCTCACTGGAAAGATAACTAGAATAAGATATATAAATCCTCATGATATCTAGTAGGAAGATATCTCAACCTACACTGGCTACATAGTTCTGTAATGTAGGGATTGCTACTAAGGGTCAAACCTCTGCTGGCAGGAATGCCCCTATCCCTTGACTTGCTCGGTGGTGAATCTTACTCCCAACTGAATATACACTGAACCAATTTCTAGCATGTACTAGGTTGGACTGAACTCTTACTATTAATATTATTTAACTGAACAAAACTGGATTCACTGAGTTTTGTTGACTAATGGAATACTACTAAATTTTGTTAGCTGACTGAGTTTATTATGGTCTGGGCTGAGTACTTAACTAGACCAGACTAATACTGAGTCTACTAAGTTTTTCTTAAGTTCTGTTAATGATTCAGAGTACTACCTATCATGATGTCAGTGGTAGTGTTCTATGACTGACCATGGCTCAAGGTGAATAGCTAAATTATCGGGTACAAGTACCCCTAGGACTCGATAACATAAATTAAGAGACATGGCAAAAACTTGAAACATGTAAACTAAGTTCTTGATCATTATTCATTCTTAGGTGCATTTTAACTAACATTTGTTTGGCATGAACTTGAATACATGGTAACAAGATATTATTCCACTATTCAACTTACATGCTTAATTCGTCAATCACCTGAAAAGCATAAAATAGGCACATAATACTAATCAACATGTGAGCACACAATTCCAAATATCAAATTCACAATTTGTAGGCTTTAACATGATCTAACATGATAACACATATAATTTAATTAACCCTTTATGAAATTTATCATGAAACATAGATTTGAAACCTAATTAATCATTATAAACATGAATATTATCAAACCCAACATGGAATTCATGAATTTCATATACTTGATGTTTAAAAATAGTTTCTTGGACTCCAAGGGTGGAAGAGGCCCTTAGATGAACCCTTCACGTACCTTAGTTCCTTAATTCTGAGGGATTGATGATGAGTTCTTGAGTTCTAGATTTGAAATTAAATCTCCTAGGGTTCTTGTTCTTGAGTATTTTGAGGAATAATGAGTATAATTGCTCTCCTGAGGATTTAATTTCATGTTTCGGGGACTTAAGGCCGTGGGAAAAATATCCAATTACCCCTAAGGATGCGGTCTTTTAATAATGAAAAACTGTGTTACCGACATGCATGTCGATGTGCCGCGTCACTGGCATCGACACGATAGCCAATGCGTCATGTTGAGTCCACATTGGTTCACTAGAATTTTCACTGGAGTTAGGGGAAAAATCGTCCATCGACGCGATGGTTGACACAATGCGTTAAGATCTTGTTAACCCACTATTTTGGGCACTCAAACATGGTCTAAAAAATCCAAAACTAATCCTGGAACACCTACCGACCTTCCTGGTCATGAATTAACTTGAATATTAATATTTAATGGACATAAAGGTCTTGATAAAGATTGTCAACTTTCGAATGCTAAAATGGCACTACTTCTGAATAATTAGCTAAAATATTCTAAGTTTGGGACCCCTTGACAAGCCTAAAGAAATGATCTAAGCTAATAATTTTTGTAGGGTCTTACATTCTCTCCCCCTTGGGAATATTCATCCTCAAATGAGACTGCTGAGATAGAGAATACAATAAGACTGGACATAGACACTGGGCATGCTAAACTGAAGCATGGTTTTATGAATAAAATCACTGATACCCTGAAATATCTTACAGAACATGAATATGTGATGCATGAGTACATAGTTGAACATGATTCATTAATGCATGAAAGGGATTGCTGATAAGCTGAGTTTCACATATTGGACATGCATACCTGATGCATGAATACATGACTGAATTGACCCATGAATATATAACTGAACATGCAATGGTAATTGAAACCAAGTTTATAACTGAATCTTAACATAAAACTGAATAAGTTTAAGTACAACTATTACCTTTAGCTGAGTTTGGATTAGCGGAGAAAAGGTGAGGATACTTGGTCTGCATGCCTGCTTTGGCTTCCCAAGAATCTCCCTCAATGGATAGATTCCGCCAAAGAACTTTGACTAGAGGGACTTCTTTGTTCCTCAGTCTGCGAATCTGATAGTCAAGGATTTCGACTAGAATCACTTCATAAGAGAGATTGTCCTAAAAATATATGCCCTCTATATAGGATACGAATGCTGCATAACCAATACATTTCATTAGCAAGGAGCCGTGGAAAACTAGATGCACTGAATATAGACATGAAGGCAACTCAAGCTCGGAAACTACCTTACAAAAATGGCTGAGAATTTAGTAAGGACAGACATATTGGGGATTGAGCTTCCCCTTTTTGCCAAAGAATTTCACTCCTTTCATTGGAGATATTTTTAGATACACAAAATCTCCAATCTCAAACTCGAAATCCTTTCTGCGCACGTCTGTATATGATTTTTGCTAGCTATGAGCTGTCTTAAGACTTTCCCTAATCGACTGAACTTTCCCTAAGGTATCAAATACTAAGTCAGGCCTTATCACTGCAACCTCTCAAACTCAAACCAAATAATTGGAGATCTATACCTCCTCCCATAAAGAGACTCAAACATAGCCATCTGAATGCTAGTTTGATAAATATGTCTGTACGCGAACTCAATCAAAGGCAAATGGTCATCCCAACTACATTAAAGTCTGTCACACACACTCACAGAATATCTTCTAAATTATGAATGGTCCTTTCTACTTTACCAACCGTCTAAGGGTGAAAGGTTTTACTGAGATAAACTCGGATACCAAGACCCTTTTGGAATGCCCTCTAGAAAAGAGAGGTAAATTGGGCACCTCTATTTGAGATAATAGGCAAGGAACATCGTGCAATCTGACCAACTCCTGAATATAGAGTTTGGCATAATCCTTTGTTAAATGTAAGGTATGGCCTGGAAGGAAATAAGCAGATTTGGTCATCCTATCTAAGATAATCCAAACTGAATCAAGTTGACGACGAGTACGAGGCAAACCTGTCAAAAAGTCCATTTCACTTCTTCCCATTTCCAGTGGGACTATGGATCTACTAGGCTTTTGATGCTCAAACTTAACCTACTGATATGTTGAAAACTTAGCCACAAGCTCTGCAATATCTATTTTTATCCCACTCCATCAATAGATCTTCCATAGATTGTGGTACATCTTAGTGGCCCCTGGATGAATTGAGTAGCGCTCACTATGCACTTTTACAAGAATTTGCTGCCTTAAGTCATCAATACCTAGAACACATAGCCGACCCTAGCAACATAGCACACCATCTCCCTCCTTGGGAGAAAACCTCTACTTTCTGATCTCTAATTGAATCTTTCAACTTGACTAGATTGGGATCCGTATCCTATTTTTCCTTCACTTAAAAAACTAGGAATGATTCTGAGCTACTCTACACCCACATACTACCTTCTATAGATTCGACTAAGCGGATACCTAGTCGGTCTAGTTGATAAACTTCCTGAGTTAACTTCTTCGTATTGTTCTCAACATGGGCAACACTAGCCATAGGTATTTTACTTAGAGCATTAGCCACTACATTGGCCTTGCCCGGATGATACAGGACACTAATGTCATGGACTTTTAACAACTCTAACCATCTTCTAAGATGAAGGTTGAGGTCTTTTACAGAGAGCATATATTACAAGCTCTTATGATCTATGAACACATCAATGTGCACCTAATACAAGTAGTGTCTCCAAATATTTAAGGAAAAAACTACTATTTCTAATTCAAGGTCATGAGTAGGATAATTCTTCTCATAGGGCTTAAGCTATCTAGAGGAGTAGGCTATGACCTTACCTCTCTACATCAAAACTCAACCCTAACAAACTCTTGAGGAATCACAATACAGAACAAAGACATTTGAACATTTTGGTAGGGTTAAAACTGGAGTTGTAGTGAGTCGAGTCTTCAACTCCTGAAAACTCTTTTCACAAGAATCTGACCACTAGAATTTGACTTTCTTCTGAGTCAATCTGGACATAGGGGATGCAATAGATAGAATTCCCTCAACAAACCATCAATAATTGCAGGCTAAGTCGAAGAAACTCCTGATATCTTATGGAGAGATGGGTCTAGGCTAGTTTTTCACAGCCTCAGCCTTTCGGTGATCGATTCTAATTCCATCATCCAGAAATGGTATGAATAAGGAAAGATACTGAACTTAGCCAAAATTCACACTTACTGAATTTGGAAAATGACTGGTTATTTTTTAGAGTCTATAATACTATTCTTAGATGGTCTACATGATCATGTTCACTATAGGAGTAAACAAGGATATCCTCTATGAAGACAATCCCGAACATGTCCAAGTATTGCTTGAACACACGATTCATCAATTCCATGAAAGCTGATGGGGCATTGGTAAGACCAAAGGACATGAATAAGAATTCAAAGTTACCATACCGAGTTCTGAAGGTCATCTTTGGGATGTCACATTCCCTGACTTTAAGCTGATGATAGCCTAATCTCAGGTCAATCTTAGAGAAATAGCTGGCACCCTAAAGTTTGTCAAATAAATCATCGATCCTGGGAAGTAGATACTTGCTTTTGACCATGACTTTATTTAGCTGATGGTAGTCCATAGACATTCTAATAGAACCATCTTTCTTACATATGAATAACATAGGTAAAACCCATGGGGACATACTAGGCCTGATGAATCATTTATCTAGGAGATCCTTTATCTTCTCTTTCAAATCTCTGAGTTTCGCTAGAGCTATTTTGTATGGTGGGATAGATATGGGATGAGTATTTGGGAAAAGATCAATTTCAAAATCAATTTTCATTTTCAGGGGGAACTCCGGGAAGATCTTCAGGAAACACATCCAGGAATAAACAAGCTACTGATACTGATTCAAGAGTAGGGGTTTCTGAACTACGATCCTGGAATCAAATGACATGGTAGACACATCCCTTAGATATCATTTTTCTAGCTCGAAGGTAAGAAACAAGTTGACCCCTAAGTGATGAATTACTACTCCTCTACTCTAGGTCGAGTTCATTCAGAAACTGAAACTGGACAATTTTATTTCTGCAGTCGACTGAGGCATAGAAGGAATGAAGCCAATCCATGACAGGAATGACTTCAAAATTAGTAATCTCTAATTCAACTAAGTCTGCTGAAGTGACTTTCTGAGATATCATAACTGGATAGTTCCTGTATACCCGCCTGGCTATAATGGATATACCCATTAGGGTAGAGACTAAGAAAGGCTCTGCTAAAATTTTAGAACTGACTCTAAAATCAACTGCTATATATGGAGTAACCAAAGACAAGGAAGCTCTTGGAACTAGTAAAGCATAAAAATGCAAATGATAAATTTGTAACGTACCAGTGACCACATCAGGAGAACTTTCTTTATCTTGTTAAGAATGAAGAGCATAGATTCTATTTTAGCATTGCCCACTGGTGGCACTGGAAGAGGCACCCTACTGATTTGGGCGACCAGATTGAGCTAGGGGATGCGTATGCTAAATCTACGAACCTACCTGAGGACACTATCTAACTTTATGGATTGGCTTGCCATATCTAAGACATACATCGTTGCCAGCTTTGCTGATACCCTAGTGGTTTCTGCCATACTTCTGACAAAGGGGATTGGTTCGAGCACTGTTAAGACTGCCCTGGGGCTTAGGTCCTGATGCCCTATCTCTGTTATCATCTCTAAATTTTGACACAGGACCACTAGCTAAGGATGAAGCTGGAACTAAGGATTTCGAGCAAAACTGAGAATAAAACTGAGGGCTGAGCGAACTTGAAACTACCTATTCTCGCTCTCTTGTTCTCCCTCTCCTTCTCTTTAGTATTGGACTCTTCTATATGCTGGGCATGGACTATGAGCCTCGCTATGTCCATATTCTTTATTTGTATTACAGTCCTACACCCTTTGACTATGTTGCTAGACACCCCTGACACAAACTTACTCATCTTAGATCTGCTATCCGCTATAACATCCAGGGCATATCTGGCTAACTGAGTAAATTTAAGAGAATACTCCTATACTGTCATATTGCCCTACTTCAAATTAATAAACTCCAAAACCTTTGCTTATCTCAACTCTAGCGAGAAGAATCTATACTAAAAAGTAACTATAAACTCCTCCCATTCTATAGGCCCTGCATCTGTGGCCCTCTTTACTTTCCACTACTTGAACCACGATTGAACCACATCCTATAACTGATATACAGCCAACATAGTATTATCAACAGCAGTCACCCTATGATATTGGTATCCTTCTATACCTGATCAACAAATTCTTGAGGGTCATCATCTGACTTAGACTCGGTAAATAATGGAGGGTTCATTTGGGAGAAGTCCCAAATCTTGGAAGTAGTAGTATTGGACACTTGGTTGGACATAATCGTAGATGGACGTTTATTCTAGTCTACGATAGAATGATCTAGGGGTAGTAAAGGGTACTCTGAACTCCACGTGGGAGACATGCTCTCACAAAATATCGGGATAAATGGGCTGAGGGGCTGACTGAACATCCATTCCTCTTCCCTGAGTCGTCTTTGGAGACATATTCTATAAATGGAAGTGAGACTAGGATTAGAAAGAGAGTGAACTGGAGCTCATTCTTACACATATGATATGAATACTGAAAGAAAGGAAACTATTCCAAAAACATGTTATAGTATCCTGTCCATAAGTGTGGCATGCTACATACTAATGCACAAGGCTCTACTAGATGTGGATTTCAGAATTCCTAGGACTCTGTTGAACCTTAGTCTCTAATACCAAGTTTATAATGCCTTGAGTCTGTACCCATGATGCTACATGGTGCTCATAATCCTAAAGGACTACAAGATAACCCATGAGTGGTACTTACTGTAATAACTTTGTAATAAATACCGTAATGATTGTGAAAATAGGCAGAAACATATGCTATAAGGTTCAAATCTATAAAATAAATCTGAATGTGGTATCAAAATACAAAAAATGAATATAAGTACTGTAAAACTGAACTACTGTTTGAAAATACTCTAGTCTAGAAAGCCTGTAAACTATCTGAACTATGGAGTTGATGGGATAAGTGCCTAACTAACTACTAGTACTAAAATATAATACTAAAATACTAAAAATAACAAGCATGTCCTCGAACTATGAGGACTCACCACTACTATGAAAGTTGAAGATATGAACTGCTAAGGGTGCTCTAGAGCTCGTACATTTGAACCTATGATATAAGACATCATAATGCAAAAATCATGTGTTAGTACTTTGAATATACTAGTATGCTTAGTGAGGTAGGCGAAAATGCATAGGTTCATATGCATGAACAATACTAACTAAATAACATGAGTATGACTAAATAATACAGACATGAATACATTGATTGTAACTGAGATTGTGATAATACTAAGTACTGAGTCTTAATACTAATAAATAATATCTAAGTTTACTGATACTCTATTATTGATTATCTAAATGACTATATCTAATAGTTCCAACTTCTGTGGAACTATACTGAGTTCTGTATTGAACTGAGTAACTATATCTGATAGTATTGAATCTGTAGAACTAAACTAAGTTCTATTATGAGACTGAGATTAAGATTGAAACTGAGACTATGGGAGGTAATCATCTAATTGACATGCTCTTCTCTGATCTGATTAGGGTCCATCCTGTAAACCCTGTTAGAAGTGTGTAAATATCATGCGATAGGTAAGGAAAAGCTGTAAGTTAACCCTCTATGATAGGAAGCTCTTTCATCAACCTTCGCTTGCAGGATAACTCAAATGAGATATATTAATCCACATGATATCTGGCAAGAAGATATCTCAACCTATGTTTGCTACATAGTTATATAACATAAGGATTGCTACTAAGGGTCAAACCCTCTTCTGACAGGAATGCCCCATCCCTGGGCTTTCTCGGTATGAATCCTACTCCCTACTGAATAGATACTAAACTAATCTGTACTAGGCTATACTGAACTATTACTTACAATACTATTTAACTGAACTGAACTGGATTCACTGAGTTCCGTTGACTGATGGATACTACTGAATGTTGTTAGCTGACTGACTTTACTGAGGTTTAGGATGAGTACTAAACTAGACCAGACTAATTCTAAGTCTACTGAGTTTTTCCTGAGTTCTATGACTGAATGAGAGTACTAATGATTGTGATGTGACTAGTACCATTCTATGACTGCCCATGGCTCTAGGTAAAAGGCTAAATTGTCGGGTACAAGTACCCCCAAGACTCGATAGGCTAAATTAAAAAGACATGGCACAAACTTGAAACATGTAAACTAAGTACCTGATCATCATTTATTCATGGGAGAAATGTAACAAACACTTGTATGGCATAAACTTGAATACATGCTAACATGATATAATTCCACTATTCAACTCCTATGTTTTACTCATCAATCACTTGAAAAGCATAAAATAGGCACATAATACTAATCAATATGTAAGCAAACAATTCCAAATATCAAATTCACAATTTGAAGGCTTTACCATGATCCCACATGATAACACGTATAATTCAATTAACCTCACATGAAATTTTTCATGAAATATGTATTTAAAACCCAATTAATCATTAGAAATATGAATATTATCAAACCTAACATGGAATTCATTAATTTCATATACCTAATGTTTCAAAATAGTTTCTTGGATTCCAAGGGTGGATGGGACCATTGGGTGAACACTTCACATACCATAGTGACTGAATTCTAAGGGGTTGATGGTGAGTTCTTGAGTTCTTGATTTGAAATTGAATCTTCTATGGTTCTTGAGTATTTTGAGGTATAATGAGTATAATTTCTCACTAAAGGGTTTAATTTCGTGTTTGGGGGTTTAATGGTCATGGAAAAAAGACCTAATTGCCCCCAAGGATATAGTCTTTTAATGATGGAAAATGTGTTACTGGCATGCAGGCCGACGCGCCGTGTCGCTGGCATCAACACGATAGGCAACTCTCCGTGTCTAGTCTGCATCTGTTCACTAGAATTTGCACTAGATCTGGGGTAAAATTCAACCATTGATGCTATGGTCAACGCTATGCATCGAGATCACTTTGACCTACTATATTGGGCACTCAAACATGTTCTAAACGAGGTCCAAAAGATGTGAAACTCATCCGGGAACATCTATTGACCTTCCTAATCATGAATTAACTTGAATATAAATATTTAATGGACATAAAGGTCTTTAAATAAGATTGCCAACTTTTGAAGGCTAAAATGGCCTTACGTCTGAATACTTAGCTAAAATATTCTACTTTTGGGACTCCTTGACAAGCCTAAAGGACTGATTTAAGCTAAGAATTTGCGGGATCTTAGAATCAGATGAGCAACTATAAACATAGAAGCAAGATCAACACTAGGAGTTGCAGCTACAGGATGTGGCCTTAACTCTGTACCATTTTGATCTATAAATTATGAATCATCAAATGGTGTACCACCAACAAACCCCAAAAGATGAACTACAAAATATTTAAGCACTAAAGAAAAAATAAGCCCTGGTGGTGACTGGGCTGGTCCCTATCCTACCTCTAGATAGGGCAGAAGATCTCTAGCTCAGGAGTGGAAATAGAGTTTTGTGGAGGACCCCTATTTGGGGAAAAATCTTATGGTTTTCCATAAAATCTGGGTCATCAATAAACTTGAGAAGTATCTCTAGGAACGGTCCTGGGACCCTCATTCTATGTAGCGGCAGCTCGTGTCGTAGCCATCTACAAAAGAGTGAAGTCAAAGGAATTTGCTATAAACCATATTAGATTATTGGCATGAAATAAGTGAAAGAAGTGAAGAACACCTAAGAATGTCCCATAGCATTTCAAAGATAGGAAACATATGTCATTATTTTGATCCGCAGGACTCTACTAGACATTTTCTCTTGTCCCAATAATACCAGTGTATCCTGGTATTGATATCAATATATCAAGACTCAATTTATGAGTCATGATGCCACTTACTAAATTCAGCAACTAGGTAAACAAAATCATAACGTGAATCTAAATGCAATGGGTTAACTTAGTTGAAATGCCCCAAAAGGGCAAAATAGGCAATCCAGCATAAGACATAAATAAGGAAATATAAATAGTTCAGACAAAGTCACTACATAAATACCATCCCACGACCTAGTAGAGCAAGTATGAGAGCAACTATAAATATAATCCAAGTATGTAGAATAGTCAATACAAACTTTCTTTAAACTATAGACTAGACTTAAGTAAGATAGAAAGAAATAGGTGACTCATGAAATTAAGAGTTCACCCTATCTCTAGATATTAATACAACACTAACGTTGATCAATGTAGATAACTTGTACTCAGATCTACACAAAAGTGGAACAAAAGTGTAGTACGAGTACTATATCCACAGGTACTCAGTAGGCATCATCGACCAACTGGGCTAAATCATGATATAAATATGATCAAATATCTGGTAACATATTTAAGTAAAGAAATAGAACCTGAATCATCTACAATACAACTATGCATAAATAGGTCGATAAACAATAATAATACCATAATGTAAAATCAAACATTAATCACACACCATGATAACTACAAAATTGGCTCCCATATAACAATTAGTATGGAAAAGTAAATAACCCATTGCAAGCCTCCCATAAGCCTATAATGTACAAAAAACAGAGAGTAACTTACCACCATTATTTATCAACTCTGAAAATCTAATTTATATTCATCAAATTCATGACACACTATAACCATCGGTTTTCGATATTCATCATTTTCTAATTAGTCAACACTTATCAACAAATCATCATGTAACACTAATACTCATGTGTGAATAAATCATCCTTTACCAACTAAACATCACTTATTAGCTAATCTTCATTTATTTGTTAATCATCACTTATCAACTAGTCATTATTTAAAATTAACCCAAATTTATGAACTATCCAATATGTATCAACAAACCAATATTTATAAAATAATCACTATAGCATTAGAGTCTATAAATATCATACTACATTATAATAATTTTTCATTTTTAACTTAGTTAGATTGTTGATCTCACTCACCAATGTCATCATATCATAATAAGTATATCAACATAGTATAATATGTATAGTCAGACTCAAGCCTGTATGAATATTTAACAATGTCCTAATAAATATCATCATAATTATCCTTCGATCTTGTCAAACATATATGTCATCAGAGAAATCCTCTGACTTTTTCGGGTATATACATAATTATAATCATCATCTATCTTTGCCAGACATATATATCATCATAATTATCCTTCATCCTTACCAGGTATAAATATCATCATAATTATACTCTGGTCATTCCTGGCATATATATCATCATAATTATCCTCCGGCCTTGTCGAGCATATGTATCATCATAATCATCATCAATATAACTAATAGAATAATCAATAGGGTAATTAATAGCATCACCTTGAACATAAGATAATATATAAACATAATCAATAATTATAATCGAAATCACATGTTCTAGCATAACTAATAGAATGATATCCAATATAATAAACAAGCACGATTGGCATAATCAATAGCATAATCGGTAATATACAGAATAAGAATTCTCTTCAGAAAAATCCAGGATGTATTTTCCAATATAGTTTAAACATGACCTATAACATAATCAGTATATACTATCATGTATAGGCAATAGCTTATCAATAGCCTAATTCATGGCTTATCATTATCATAATAGAATGCTTATAATTTGCTTGGTCGATTTCTAACCCAAGCCATAATTTATAACTTATGCATAACATAAATAATAGCTTAATCACATTAGAAAATAAGCATGGCCTATTGAATGAACAAAAGTGTAAATACTAATTTATCAATGAGCACAATCTCTAGCGTAGTTAGTAGCTCATTCATTGGCTTAATCAATAGAATAATTTATTCTTATCCACTAGTATAATCAACACCTTATTCAATAGTACTATATAATCAATAGTATACTACATAATCAATACTAAGCATTACTTTCAACATCACCGATCTTAACCAACAATACTAAGGCATATAAATATATCCATAATACCCATCTCCCATGATGTACATAAGGTATCAAAAAGTCTTACAAAACTATCATAAGTCATAGCCTAAGGTTGGTTGAAGTGCCCACTTCTAAATCCCTAAAATCATTTACTAAGAAATGTCTACCCCTGACTAGTCTAAGGTAGATAAATCAATTATGAGATGTTTAACAAACCACAACTAGCCCTAAAATAACGATTCTACCTAATATAAAGCAACTAAGTTCATTCCACCTAAGCTATGACAATTTGGGTAATTTCATCATAAACTCTAGTGACCGAGGAAATCTTCTCATTAGTTTAGTAACTTAAGTATTTCCTACCAAAGCATAATCCTAAAAGGTCAACATAATCTAAGGTGATCAGTTAACTATGCTAATCATGCCCAAAATGATATCCAAAATAGCCTAAATGATCAAACTATTCCAAAGTAATTCAATTAATCACACCAATACCTAAAAACCATCCCAAATATAACACAATATCAAAAAATATGATGCAATGATTATAGACAAGGTATTGTTGGCCAAATGAATGCATAGCTAATCATGCCCAAAATGATATCCAAAATAGCCTAAATGATCAAACTATTCCAAAGTAATTCAATTAATCACACCAATACCTAAAAACCATCCCAAATATAACACAATATCAAAATAATATGATGAAATAGATCAATCTAACAAGGGATAAAACCTACCCAATCTTGACACTAAAAAAAGAACACAAGATTCGCTAATTCAATGTTTTTCCATTTTGAGGAGATTCTGCAAGTTGCCAAGCTATCAAAATCATATTCTACATATCAATATTTGAATAATAATACCCATATTTAAATATTATACTTTGGGTCCAAAAATTACATGAATATCCTGTAATACCCTTTGCTAGAAACCACTGTCCAACATATGACTTAATTCCTCGTGTATTACATACTTTATATGAGCCATATGTAGTGAGTCATACCAACGTCAGTGTAGTTAGATATGAGTTCTGCTGAAGTTCTTAGTTGAACCTAGAATTTTTCAAGTATGGTACGAGTTGTATGAATGAAAGTCGTGAGTTCATCAGTGTAAGCTCCCTAAGATTCTACTAAATTTATGAGTAGGGGGCTACAGGTTGTATAGAGATGTACTATGTAATAGGTTTAGAATCGTATGTTGACCAGTGCCTACCCTCTTAGATCTTGTCATGATTAAGATTCATAAGGCCTAGTCGTACAATCACCATATGAGTGATATAGTTGACTCATAAAGACCGAAGATCAATTTCTATGAAGTTCAATTAAAGGGCCATTTGGTCTTTTCCCTGTTATAACACAAATGCATACGTTATAACAACTAAAGAGGCATTATTTTCCTCTATTCCTCAATCAATTGCAACATCATCTCTCCTTCCATCTTCAAGAAGATCAATATTAGGGTTCCTCACTTAAATTCATCTTTCAAGTCCCAAGGTTCAAACTCTGATCACAAGTAAAGAAATTTTAGGTATGTGGGGTTTATGAACAAGAATAATCTTACATCCTTATTCCTAAAAAGAACTATTTTCATATTGAATTCACTTGTTTTGAGTTGGGGTTCATACCAAAATAACCATATTCTTGAAGCATGACACTACTATATGATTGAAAGCTTTAAGTGCAATAAGGTTTATATATATTGATGTTTTTACTTGTGAGATTTATATTATGATTTGAATTTCATTATCTTGACTGGGATATTATTGAAAAATTTTAAGGTAATTATTAAGAATAATGTTTTTTTATAAATTTCTATGAAAAAAAAGAAGGAATTCCCTATCCTAAGTACAAGTACTTATTTAAAAGAAGTTTATGCTCTGAAGTTCCATTTATATGTGTTATAACATAATTTAAGGTAAGTCTTGATATTTTGATCGAAAGATAAGAGATGGAATCCATAACTATTCATATTTGTTATGATTTAATGTAAAAAGAAGCATAACATCTTTTCATTGTATTAGCCCGTATGCTATTTAAAAGTGAATTTCTTAAGTGTGAGATTTTGTATATTTTGAGAGTAGTTTTTAGCACTGAGAAGGGAATGTTAATGAGCGTATACTAAATTCCTGGAAACTAAAAGCCAACGTAGCTTAAGCTTTTTCCCAATAAGGATTTGGTATAGTAATAACTTAAGTTAAGGATCTATTCTGATGTCATAGGTAGAAGAGCTCTCCCCAATATTGATAAGATGTTGGACCCCATGGTACAACACATGGTTTATTTCGGTTAGATAAATCTACCATAAGAATGAAAAAGTGTAAATACTTTAGAAACTATGTGATATGCCTTACTAGGTTTATTCACATGCTTTATTATTCATGTTGTATGATATCGCAATCTTTTATTTGTACTTAAGTTCAAGGTGGGTCATTTATGCTTATCATGCATTATTTTAAAGATACATATATATTCAATTTTGTTTTACCTTTCCATTCACCCCGAAATACTCAGTACGTTATAGAGGTACTGACCCACATATATGCCTATGTGCTACACCTAGGATCAAATCTCTATTGGTTGCTTTATATTTTGGGCTAGGTCCTAAAAATCTCTCGATGCCCTTCTTATTTTCTACCCCAGTGGGTGAGTCAGTTGTTTATAAATGAGTCTATAGGAAGTGTCGAATCATCATCCTCCATAAGATCATACTATATACCTAATTGAGTTAGAGATGGTGGATTCGATATTATTCTGGGCATGAATTGACTCCATTTATGCTATGCATCAGTAAATTATATCACTCACATGGTAAAGTTTCAGCTTTCTAAAAAGGTAGTTTTTGGGATGGAAGGTAGTTTTATGTCTCCCAAAGGTAGTTGCATCTCTTATCTTAAGGCACAAAAGTAATTATTAAAGGGGTGTATCTACCATTTAATTTGAGTCAAAGATAAAAAGCCTAAGGCCCAAACAGTTTAATCAGTCAGTGTAGTCAATGAATTTCATAAAGTCTTCCCCAAAGAACTGCTAGGGTACTTTTGAATGGAGAAACAAAATTGTGTATTAATCTTCTTCCTGATACTCAGTCCATTTCTATCCCTCCATATCGTATAGCTCCGGGCGAACATAAGGATTTAAAAGAGAAACTTAAGGACCTCTTAGATAAAGGTTTCATCAGACCCAGTGTTTCTCGGTGGGGTGCCCCGATCCTTTTAGTGTGAAGGAAATATGTAACCCTATGGATGTCTATAGATTATAGACATCTAAACAAGGTTACCATAATGAATAAGTATCCCATTCCTAGAATCACGATTCGTTTGATTAACTTTAGGGTGCTCGATAGTTTTCAGAGATTGACCTTAGGTCGAGATACCATTAGTTGAAAGTTAGGAATAAAGACAATTTAAAAATACCTTTCCAAAAAAGGTACGATCATTTTGATTTTATGGTTATGTCATCTGGACTAATAAATGCTCCTATATCCTTTTAGATTTAATGAATAAGGTCTTCAAGAAGTACTTAAATATGTTTTTCTTTGTCTTTATAGATGACATACTGGTGTATTAAAAGAGTGGGGAGGAGCATGTTAACTATTTGAAGTTTGGTTAATATGATTTTGGTTGGAATCTATTGCCTTCTTAGGGAATGTCATTAAGGAGCTTGTATTCATGTAGATCCTTAGAAGACTAATATAGTGAAGCATTGACCTAGACCCATCACTCTATTTGATATCCAGAGATTTTTGGGTTTGGTTGGATATTACAGAACATTTATTGAAGGGTTATCACCTATAGCCACAACATTGACTAAGCTGACCTAAATGATATTGAAGTTCACATGGTGTGATAAGTGTGAGAAAAATTTCCAAGGATGGAAGAATAGATTGACTTTTTCTCCAGTGTTAGATTTACCAAAGGGGTTAGACGGATTTGTGGTGTATTGTGATACTTCCAAAGTTGTTTGAGGTTGTGTATTGATGGAAAATGGTAAAGTGATCTCTTATGACTTTAGGAAACATAATGATCATGAAAAGAATTACCCAACTCATAATTTTAGAGTTAGCTACTACAGTTTTTGCCTTGAAAATTTGGAGGCACTACCTTTATGGTGTGCATGTTGATGTTTTAGCTGACCATAAGAGTGTTCAGTATATATTTTCTCAAATAAAGCTAAATCTTTATCAGAAGAGGTAGTTTGAGTTATTGAAAAACTATGACATGAATATAATCTATCATCAGGGTAATACCAACGTAGTGACAGATATATTGATTAAGTTATTTATGGGTAGTGTATCCCTTGTGAAAAAGAAAGAACATGAGTTTGCTAAAGAAGTACAGGTTGGCCCATCTAGGATTACATTTGCTCGATACTGATTATGGAGTAGTAGTAGTTCAAAAAATTTTGGAATTATCTTTTTTAGTAAAAGTGAAGGAGAAACAACAAAATGATCCTATAGTTAGCCAAGTATTGCAAGAAGTCCAAAAGCAGAAGGTTGAGGTTTTCTCGCAATGTGGATATGATGTACTTTATTATCAAGTGAGGCTTTGTGTTCCAAATGCAGTCGGGTTGAAGGAAAGGATACTAGCCGAGGTTCATTGTTTGTGGTATTGCATTATTTGGGTGTTACTAACATGTATCATAACTAAAAGGAAATTTATTGGTGGAATGGTAGAAAGAAGGACATAGCCGAGTTTGTAGCCAAGTTTCCCAATTGTTAGCAAGTTAAAGTTGAACACCAGAGGCTGGGTTATACAGGACAAGAAATTATTATCCCTACATATATATGGGAAGTAGTGAATATGGATTTCATCATAGGGTTACCTGGCAGAAGATGTCAGCATGATTCAGTTTGGGTTATAATAGATCGAATAACTAAATCATCCCATCTTCTATCTTTGAAGACTTCAGATAACGCAAAGGTTCTGCCAGAATGTATATCCGTGAGTTAATGAGGCTTCATAGGATACACTTTTCCATTATTTCAGACAGTGGCATGTAATTCAACTCAAAGTTTTAGCAGTCTTTTTAGAAAGGCCTTGGTATAAAAGTTATGATTAGTACTACTTTTTATCTACAGGCTGATGGTCAAGCTGCAGGCATAATTTACTCATTAGAAGACAAGTTGAGGGAATATGTGTTACACATTAAAAAAAGTTAGGATGACCATATACCTTTGATTGAATTCTCTTACAATAATTGTTATCAAGCTAGCATTCGATGGCTCAATTTGAAGATTTGTATGGGTGTAGCTGCAGATCACCTATAGGATAGATTGAGAATGGTGAAGCAATTTTTATTGGGCCAGAATCTATTCTCAAGGGTATGGGAAAGGTTCAGTTGATTCGTGAGGTAATTAAAACTTCTCATAGTTGTCAGAAATAGTATACTAATGTATGAATAAGAGATATTAAGTTTGAGGTGTCCAATAGGGTATTCCTGAAAGTGTCACCTATTAGGGGAATAATAAGATTTTGAATGAAATGGAAGCTGAGTCCTAAATTTATTGGTCCGTATGAGGTAGTGAAGCGTGTAGGATAGGTTGCTTATGAAATGGATCTCCAGAAATAGCTATAGTTCACCCAGTGTTCAATATTTCCATTCTTAAGAAGTGCATTAAAAATCTGTCCTTAGTAGTTCCCCTAATGAGTGTTGGGGTCAAAGATAACTTGTTTTATGAGGAGATTCCTGTAGATATACTTGATAGGCAAGTTGGATACTAATGAATCAGGAAGTAGCATCTGTAAAAGTTTTTTGGAGAAACCAACTGGCTAAAGGGGATATTGAAGAAGCTGAAGCTGACATAATGACCAAGTATCCAAATCTTTTTTCCTCCAATTCAGTTCCTACCTAACGTAAAGTGTTATTTAAAGTATGTTATTTCTCTTAAATTCCATTTAAGGTCACCTATATTGTATCTTATGTTGTGAGAAATTCAGTCAATGTGGTAGTAGTAAGCTTAATTGTAAAGTTACTTTGGAGATGTTAATTCTTCTCAAAAATCCAAATCGAAGGTGATCCACATTCGAGGATGAATATTGCCTAGGGGGAGATATTGTAATAACCCATGCCGGGAATCCACTGTCCAACATATGACTCAATTTCTTGAGTTTGACATAATTCATATAAGTTATATATAGTGAATTGTACACTTGTCAGTATGGGGACATATGTGTTTTATTCAGGTTATGAGTTGACCCTATAAGTCATCACGTAAGGTACGAGTCGGATGAAAAAAAGTCGTGAGTTCATCAGTGTAAGCTCCCTAAGATTCTATCCAATTTATGAGTGGAGGGCTATATGTCATATGGAGATATTACTAGTCGTAGGTTTAGACTAGTATGTTGACCAGATTATATCCGCTTAGATCCTGTCAAGCTTACGAGTTATGGGACCTAGTCGTATCTTCACCATACTAGTCTTATGGTCTTTTCCTCTCTTATAACTCCTACCCACAACATATATCCTCCAAAGAGGCATTATTTTCCTCTATTCCTCAATGAATAACAATATCATTTCAGATCCCGTATTCCATAATATCATGTTTTGGGTTCCTCACATAAATTGATGTTTCAAGTCCCAAGGTTCAAAATATCTTCATAAGTCAAGAAATTTCAGGTATTTAGGGTTTATGAACAAGGATAATCTTCCATTATTGTGCCCAAAAAGATAATTAACGACTGAATTTACTTGATTATAATTAGGGTTCATACCAAAATAACTATATTCTTGAAGTATGACACTACTGTTTGATTGAAAGCTTTAAGTGAAAGGAGGTTTACATATATTTATGCTTTTACTTGTAAGATTTATATTCTAATTTGAATTAGATTATCTTGACTGGGATATTGTTGAATGATTCCAAGGTAATTATTGAGCATAATGTTTTGTTACCAATTTCTTTGAAACAAAGTAGGAATTCTCTATCCTAAGTAAAAGTATTGAGTTTACAAAAGGTTTATGATCTTAAGCTCCAATGATATGTAGCTTCGGCAAAGGTTTTTTAGAGGAATGATAAGGTTGACGAAGACACTTATAAAGCTGAAGAGAAAATGAAGTTCAAGTACCCATTCTTGTTTCACACTCTGGATAATCGTGCTTAAGGTATGTGTATTCCTTAACATCGTTGTTTGTGACTTTGGTAAAGTAATTGTTGAATCCATTGATATCTTTGTTTTCTATCTTTGTTAAAGGTAAGTGTGGTTGTGTTTGGAGTCAAATCATGCCAATAAATTCCTTGTCTCAGCATTTGAGGATGAATGATCCTAAGGGGGAGAATGTAACACCTTGGATTATTGCTCCTTGAAACATTCTAAAATTTTATCCTCACTGCCAAGACTATGATTCCCCATATGAGTCATAGGGAGTTTTGATGGGTTTTCTGGACCCAATCGTAGCCTGACCAGTATGTGTAGATATTTTTTCTACCCTGAGTATGAGTGACTTCTAATGAGTCGTAAAGAGTCAAAATGAGTTATGGTATCCTTGGTAACCTAAATAGTATGATGAGCAATTATTTGTTCTTTGATAATGATTGAACTATATGAGTTGTAATAACTGAGTACGAGTCGTAAGTTATGAATCATAACCAATCCAGTACTAGTGGTTCTGGACACTATCAAGACTATGAGTGGGATCTTATGAGTCAGAAGGTGACACTACGAGTTGTAAGCACACCCGTAGTAACTGGGAGATTTTCCCTTCATTTGATTAATAGCATTTTGGTCAATTCCTCTTTTTCCTTAGTTGAACCCCATGTCCATAAAATAATTTAAGGGGTTATTTCTCATTCATAACACAGTAAAAAACACTCTCAAACTCTCTAAAATAACTCTAGAAAGGTACTTGGGGTTTCTAAGAAGTTTATCAATTAGATATCTCAATGAAAAATTCCCTCCATAACTCTTGATATTTCAGTTATGTTAATCTTCCCTAATTATTGCTTTAGGAAAATGATGTATTTAAATGGTTTAATTGATGGTTTTGAAAGTGGTTTTTGATGTGGTTGAGGTTTTTGATATGGTTAATTTTTTCCAATGATTTATTATGCATTGGATATGATTTCTTGGTGCTTCTGAACTAATGGGGTGCATGGGAATGGTGAATAAATTAAAGGGTTATGGTTTTCTCTAAAATAGGTATTTTGAAATTAGAATTGGTTTTTAAAATTGTTCCCCTCAACCCACTTGTATAAATTACTTTGGATTCTGAAATTTCTAATTGGTTCCAATTACTTACCTAAGATATTGCATTGCATTAATGATTAAACAATTAAAATGGATTTTGAAAGCCTTGTTGGCTATGATTTTAATTAATGAATAAAGGGGTTCAAGGTAGTCCCCCAAGTTAATATGATTTTTACGGCAAGAGATAAGCTTTCAAGTCTAAGGCTATAATGATACCTATGGCATGCCTTAACAGTTGGTTCATTGATTAATAAATGAGGTATCAGAAACTTGCATTAAATTGGGTTTAATGGGGGTTATGTAGAAAAAATGTGAAGGTATAGGTCTTGGATGACTTGTACTGGAAACTCATGCTTGCTGACATGAGGTTTGGTCATGACGACCTTTCTGTATTTTTCATACTATTGATATGTTTGTATCATTAATTGATGTGGGGTTAGGGCATCCTGTATTCTTCCTTGCTACTTATAGTTCTTGCGGTTAACACACGCTAGGGACCTTTCAGCAGGATCACGTGGGTGCCTATTTATGATTTTTAAGCTACATAGTGCAAGATAAAGTTTTACTTTATGCTATGCGTTGTTCCCTTTTTTAGTATAACATGTTTATATTTATATGTATATATATAGATTTATATGATTATTATCATTAGCTTGAATAAATTTGAAACTGTGGTTCATGGCATTATTTTATCTACTACCCCTGGTTACATTTAGTTTTCAACCTACTATCTTCGAATGTTGTATCCCTACATGATGCAGGGACCAAAGATACTTATAATTTTCCTGTACAGTGTTAGGTGGATTGGCTTGGTTCGTCAACTATTGGTAGTGAAGTGGTGATCTTCCATTCTCTGAAATACTTGGTTATTACATTACTTTACTTTCATAGACTAGATTAAAGAGCTCACTTAATCATTATAATTGACAGAGTTGGGGGCATGTCCCGATACTTTATTTATTATAGTTTTTTTAGAAGGCTTTGTGGATTACTGTAAAATTAGGTGGTGTTGGTTTGTTTTTTTTGGTCGGGTATAGGTTATCGGTTATTGACATATCTTAAATTCTTTAAGCTTATCATATGCTATATTATTATATGTTCAAAATTTATCCGTTGTTGTGGGTATTCCATTCTATTTGGCTAGGTGCAATGGTAGTCTCTAGTCCTTATTGGACTTAAAATACCCATCACAGTCAGGTACTGGTTTGTGTCATGACAATATTATTTTCATAGCTAGGTCAATTTTTTAGATCGTTGAGCAAAGACAAGGTATTTTTTTGATAAATTAAGACTTATGGATTGACGTCGATGTAGGTTTCAATCTACTCTTCTTCTTGAGATAGTTAATGGTATATATTGAATTATAGGACATAAATTTGGATATAATACCTTAACTTAGCATAATTAGAAGTATGGGAGAGAAGGTTTAACTTATCCTTAAGATGGAATACTTACTAAAACTATAAAATCCAATCACCCTAGGTAATATGCATGATTATCATTATTGATAATAATGATCCTTTAGTATATGGTTTACAATTTGAGTAGGTGGATTGAATTATGTTTTACCTAAATAACTGTATTATCATTAGGCATGTTTTATACCATTGTAGCAATACCAGTTGAACACTAGGTGAGTATTCTATTTTTATAATGGGCGTGGTTTTAGTTTATAAGACTTAGACACTTATGTTTGTATTGTTTGTATACTATTGATGTCATGCATATATTTTTGTACCTTCATACTCATATAGAGTATGATCCTAAGCCAAACCATGATTTTACTATTGTTTTCTTAAAAGGGATGTATTATGACTTTCCTCTTTTAAAATAAATTCCTTTTTAATGGGTATTCTACAACCTTTATTGATGATTAATGAGCTTTCATATAAAGATAAAGTTTTTGAAATTAGACCATGATTGATTCCAGTAAATGATTTATCACCTTTTTTATGACAACTATTCACTATGGTTATGAGATATTCTGACCGTTTATACTAATATGATGATTTAGTACCAGAGTTGATCTTAAGAAATTGATTTACCGAATTACACTCTTTTATCTACGATGATGATTGGAAAAACTGGATCAAGGCTAAGTCAGTGTATATAAATATTCATGAACCCCTTAGGTGCCCCTTTATATGTGAGTCATGATGCTGGAGAGGAGATGTCATTGTAGGCCCTACCTTTTGAGTTGTTGTTCTTGAGGAGATTTATAAACATGGAAAATTATGGCACTTAGATCAATTATGGTACTATGGATTCACATTGTATTCATTCATTCATATTTATTGCTTATGACTAGTAAGTTGCTTGGTGCTTATATATGTCAGCATTATGGGAATTGCATTTGTATAGGCTATAATTCTTGTTTTTTGAGTGTTTATTGAATTTTTAGGGTTTATGGGGCCCCAGTTAGGCATTATTTTTTTGACTATTAAGTTACTATATTATTGTGATTATGTGTAGTTTTAGGCAGGCTGATTCTGGACTAGTATTGAGGTTGGAGGTATGATTTTAATCACTTTCTTTTTATAGTAATTAACATTATTAATGGCTATCTCAAGGCTAGAAATTACGAATAGGGGCCCTGATTATGCTAGCATTATCTTGTTACTTTGTTAGGATCCCATGAAGAGGTTAGGTTGAGTAGCTTTGGTTGTACATTTATGTTAAGTCTCAGATGCATGTATATATAAATATATATTTATACGTGATATTACAATGTATTCCTCTCTTCCTTTGTCATTCATAAAGTATACGTACTCCTTGGCCTTGTATACTACTAAATATCATTCTTTACTCTTCATTGTTATATTGGCAAGGGATGTATTGTGCTGCACTTTTGATCGGGATTACTAGTAAGGGTAGCTTATCTTAATTGCCTCATTATCCTTTTTGTGTTTAGCTTCCTAGATAGTCTCCTGTAGTTTATATTATTACTCTGCATGTTATCTATATTTTCATTGTCCTTAAAGCTCTCTCAGTAGTTGCTTGCTGAGTACCATGTGTTTGATACTCATGCTACAGATTAATATATTTATATCATAGTACAAATTCTTACCGTTGGTGTGTGCATCATGTGCAGAAGCTATGGATAAGAGATTTAGGGTGAGAGACATGAATTTGTAATACTCTTTCTTACGAATTTGGATGATCTCAATGTTCTATTTAGATATGTATTGTACCTATATTTTTATTTAGCATTTGAATTTGTACTCTAATAGTATTAGTAGTTTTCATACTAATTCCAATATGTTTCGGGACCGCCTAATATGTAGTAGTCTTTTTTTCATATTTATTCTGCAATTCTTGATTATTTCTCGTGATAGTCTATTACTAGACATTCAGGACTATGGGTTGGCTTACCTATTGGTGGTTCATAGTAGGTGTCATCGTTACTTGATAAATTGGGTAATGAAAAATTGGTATCAAAGCCTATTCTTATTAATGTTTTCTTTAGTAGTGCTAAGTGTCAACTAGAGTCTTTTGGATTAGTGTAGAGATGTCTGTATCCTATCTCCAATGGTCTGCGGGGTATTTTTAGGAAATTATGTTATTGACTGCTTGTTGTGTGTCCATATTTCTATAATCCTCTAAAACATTCTTTTACTCTATTCTATTCAAGATGGAAAATATGAGGTTATAGATAGATGTAGATAGGACTTTAACACGTGTTTCTAAAGCTTCAACATAGTGTAGGACTATGGAGGTAGAGATAGATATCAATGACCTTCATAGTCAACGGGAGGATTTGGGGTCTACCCAAGCTTCAATAGAGTTTTTGACTAGTTAAAATTTAAAAATCTAGCATTGGTGATTCTAAGCCTTTTTATGGATACCTCATAGCCGGATATGATGGATAGATCATCAGCACCTCTTAGGAAAGATTTGGGTTTGTTGATGTTCATCATGGTTCCTTTTTGATTTTAGAGTATGATATTAGGTTTATTATGTGGGACAAACATACTCTTATGCTTTCATGATTCATGCTCTCCAGCATATATGCGTATAAATTTTATGCTTTAAGCTTGTGGTGTATCCACCATTGTGATTTTCATTCTCAACTACTTTTTGATTTTGGCTCTAGGAGGATCTAGTAGGGATATGCCTGATCATGTATAGTGATAGTAAGTTAGGTGTTTTCCCTTGGTTTATACTTGTTTGCTCAGTTTTTAATCTTGACTAATTTTAATGGAGACATAAAGTTTATGATAGACTTGAAGTGCGGGTGATTAACTATGTACAAGGCTTGTTTTGATACTGATATCGAGCATTTCAACCTTGGTGTTAAGGTTTAAACTCTGAGTTACAGAGATTGAGGGCAACCTCCATTTCTTGGGTTTTTTTAGTTGGGCATTCATTATAGGCTGTCTAAGCTTGCTCCTTAACTATTTTGGAACTTTTTTAGTTTATATGGATTGTGGTTGATAAATACTCAGGTGATATCCTATTGGCACTTGATGATGGTTTCTTCTATTATTGTCCTTGGTTCCCTATTTCAGCAAAAAAAATTGAATTTCTACTAGGCAAAAGTTGGGTGCTTGAGTTGGTCTTAGCATAGTTTTACCCTCAGTTGGTGCTACATACTAGAACAAATCATTCAATGGTAAGAGTTGGTCTTTCGGACTCCTAAATGTCAGTTTTGAGGGTCATCCTAGCCAGTTGTAGCATTCGCAGTGGGTTGCAGACATTGGTCATCACAATTTGTGAGTCTAGGTAGCACCCTATGGGCTTATCGTTATGCTCACCATTATAGAGTTTTATGGATCATTTTCAGTTCTTTGGATTTAATCTGCATGGGATACATCAAATGGGGTAACTTTATCTTAGTTAGGAGTGGGTTGAAAGTATGCAAGGGAAAAATAATGTTATATTTGGATGTCAGAGTTGGTTGCATAAGAATGTCTTATTGCCTTGGGCTTGGATGAGTTTTGACTTGTTTGTGCTCGTAATAGGGTGCTATCGGTGTGTTGTTGCTTGGATTTTGTACATCAACCTTCCTGGGTTCAATTAGAAGTCAGGTGGTTATTAAGGTTTAGTTATGGTAGTTTGAGAAGTGAAGTAAAAAAGTTGGTTGAAAAATTTATATCAATAGCAAAAACAATCTAATTATAGTGTTACTACTGAGATTAAACTAGTGCAAGCAATAACGTTTGAGCATTGATAATTCAAAAGTAACTATAAAAAATTTAAACTTATAAAGTATCCGAGATAGTAATGGGAAAGAATCTAGGGTAAAGTATCTATGACCAATCCTACTTAGACACACAATCTTATTAGTTTAGATATTATATTTGTTGTTGATTCACAGGGTTGATTACATCATTATGGTCTTCTGAGCCTCTAATCATCTATCTAACTTAGCCCCACAACTATATTGTTGAGTTGGTATGTTAGAAATATGTTACATGCATTTATATTTCATCCTATATATGAACCAAATTGGGAAAATTAGGTGTATTCCTATCCTAAACAAAAATCCTAACTTCAATTCCTTGATCGTCTAAGATCCCACTCTATATATCAAACAAAATTTTCAATTGTTCCTCCTTCTAGGCTCACAACTGAAATATAAGTTTATAGTAAGGGTCACGAATCTGTAGAATAGTAGTAACAGGGATGTTTGACCAACCAATAATTATAATCAACTTTAAGAAACTCAATTAAAAGTATAAGTAATCACGTTATTAGTCTCACCGTAGAAGAGGGTGTTTAGCCACTCATGGTCTTCTAAAAAATTACAAGAACGAAATTCAAATATAAAAATAGGTAAACTAAAGTAAAGATAAAAAATCCTTAATGCAGCCTCATGAAGTTTATGGAGAGGCCCAAAAGTCATCCAGGGTTTTTTCAATAAGAGTTGAACGTTTTGTGCACATTGGCGTGTCACTTTCATGTTGTTTGAGTTCAGGGGAGTGGAATGCCTTTAAATTTAAGGCAAACTATTTTGGGAAAATTTATTTAGTGTCTTCAGAAGTGGAATGCCATTATCTCAAAGGTTTAATGGCATGGCACGGCCACGACCTCAGAAATTCCAAATTTTGACATCTTGAACTCTTTCCTTTTGCCTTTTCTATCCTCACATTGTGGGTATCTCTACATTTAATTTTTAAGATTGTTTCGCTTCCCAAAATTCCATTAATCATCATCCATGACCTCCTATGATATAAAACAAGTTGAATTAGAGAATACAATACACTAGAATTTAACGAGAAACATTACAACAACACATAGCTCAAACTAGTAACTCTAGTTTTCTCATCATAACTCTAAGTGACCCATTGATTCCAAACTTGTTTTAAACACACCGAAAACATTATAAACAATTAATTTAACAAATATGTACTCAATTATACCATTATCAGATCATTAAGAAAATAGGATGTCCTCAAAACTATGCTAAACACATATAGATAATGACACTTACATGCATAAATCCACCTACGATCACCACCCCACAGTTAAAGACATGTTTGTCCTAAAAAAACTCTTCATCTTGAATGACCTCCATGGATTAATCCAATGTTACTACTGAAAGCACAACACTCAAGATATTACTACGATGACTACACAAATAGCAAATTCAACATTATGCATTCCTTGTTACAATTTAAACTCATAAATACTACTTCAAAACACTCTAGCCTTAAGAATTTACTTAACCAAGTTGGAAAACTCATGCATAGTAGTTAATAATATATATCACACATGTCGCCTAACAACCATCAAACACGTTCCTTCACCACAAAAGAGTTACCCAGGTTAACTTACAAGTATGCAATTTATCACAAGACTGGGTATAAGAATTAAACTTCACAAACAAAGAATTATCATGTCACATAAGATGATCCATAGTCTTTCCTTGGTGTAGAACTCTAATAATATTAGAATTTAAAGTTTAAAGATCAAGTAGGACTTAAAGGGTTGTAATATAATCTAAGAGATGGGTAGGAACTATTCTAGTATGTAATAGTGATTGTTTCCCCTAACCATTTTATTACATAACACCTAACATTGAACTCTTCTCTATTCAACCAAGTTCTCCCCACTCCTATTTTCCCACACTATTGTGTTTACCCTATTGTATTTAAGCTAATTTATATACAGTAAGGAGGGAGTATATTCTATTAACCCAAGATTCAAGTTTTGATCAATCTTCCTCTTTTCATTAAATTACTCCTAACCATATTAAATAAATCTTTTTCACACCAATAGAAACTATTTTGGGGCTCCACTTATAGTTTTCCCTTCTTAAGTTCATAATCCTTCACCATATTAATTTTTTTACTAAAGCTCTTTGCAGCTATGGATTAATATATAGTCAATTAATGATAGGAAATAAGCTATAGATGAGGCTACCAAAGAAAAGGCTAAAGGCTCAATGGGGCTAATTAAGATCATATACCAAGGGTAAAGAGAGCACAAAACATGGTTATCAATGAATTGCATGTATAATCCTAAAAACTGGATAGTTTTTATTCGCTTTTCACACACACCCTACAAGTTGAAGACATCAATATGAAAAAAGGAATGGCACATCCATAAATCAAGTAGGATCATTATAGAGTCTAAACTATGAAATTACGTGAATTTAAAAGTAATCCAACAATGCTCAAGATTCATAAATATTACCTTAGGTGTCTAAAATATAGTCATTCAATATATTCAATATGCTTTAACATTCAAGACTACTTGTATCTTGCAATAACACATAGAAACAAGAATGAACATCTCTCTTATTCCTAATTAACAAATTTAAAATGAACTCCTAAGAATGAAAAGGGATATAGGGTTCCAAGGGCACTTCTTTAAAAATAGTCAAAAAGAAAAGCAAAGAGGTGGGTGAAGTGTGCCTCTATTAGACTAAGAAAATAAAACTAATTAAAAAAAAATAATCTTTTCAAATTTTTTCAATTTAGTCAAAAACTAGACAGACTAATAAAAATAGAAATTCTATAGATAGCAGTACTTCACCATAACAAATTGAAAGATTGCCCACCCCACACTTTAAATAACACTTTTTACTAAAAGTATAAATTCAATTTAAGGAAATAAATACTACCTAAGGCCTATAGGCTTATATTGCAACATCTTTAATAATTAATGAGATTCAATGGACCACACACCCAGTCAATGTCATTCTCCTTCGTTTAGGTCTCTTATACTCAGACTTTCTATCGACCTGTGGCTTATAGAAAAAACAACAAAAATGATATAAAAATTAAAATACAAAAATAAAATACCTACCTTAACATTGTTTGCCTCCCAGGAAGCATATGATTTATTGTCATCTCAAGAGTCACATCACTACTTCAACAATATTTCTTTATCCTTTTCCTTCTATTCTGAGGCCATCTTCCCACTCTTTTTTGACTATTGAGTGCTTAAACTCAAGGTATACATCATATTTCATAATTGACTTTTCAGCCACCTATTTTTGCTTTTGAACTATAGGCTTAATGATTGGTTTAGGTAAATCTCTAAGATAGTCTGCAGAGGTCATTAGGTGTTTGGACTCAACCACCCTACACTAATCCACTTCCATAGCCTTAATGATGCACAGATCCTTAGAGTGTAAAGGTGGATTTATTAGTTTGTATACTTTGAGGACCACCACTTCATTATCTAATTTTATTGTAAAATTTTATACACTAATATCAATTAGTGATCCTTCCATTTCCATGAATGGATGGCTTCATAAATAATGATTTAATTTTTGATTATTTTTTTTTAAAGATTCATTTCTTTATGATTTGAGCATTTTATCTCTCCCTATGGTTGCATTATTATATATTTGAGGTATAGTGATGATTAAACCTGTTCTCAATAGTTATTGTGTTATTTATGTTAGATTGTAATTTTTGGCACGTTATAAGTGTTATTAGTTGTCTTTGGTAAGCATATTTGATCTGTGCATCAGATAGAAAAATGGATAGCACAATAGATTTGGAACATCAATTTAAGTTAGTGCATGGTTGGTGTGGTTTATAATTTTTTTTTTAATCTCATTTTGACCCTTTATTTGAAAAATTGTCAAGTTGGGTTTTGGGGGTTACTTTTGTGAAAAAAAAATTTCAAAATTTTTTTTATATAAAAATGATATTCCCATTGACTATGAAGTGTTGAATTTACTAGGGTAGAGTAGTTCATTTGCTTACATAAGATTTTGAATGAATTTTGAGCAGTTTGCGAAGACATGGAATTGTCCGATTCTCTAAGCAACATGTCCTATCAACCGAAATATCTCCTAAGCGATGCCAAGGTCACTTAAGCAATAGCCGCTAAATTAATGGTCAGATCGCTTAATCGACACTAGTATGCCAGATGCTTGTTGATTAAGCGACAACCATGCCACATACGCGATGAGGAGGGCTTTTATTATGTAACTCTAGTCATTTAAGAGACTCCTAATCCATTAAAAAATCTCTAAACATTTAAGTGATAGCGCCTAAGCGACCTGATAGTCACTTAGGTGATGCTTGGGTAATTTATTTTCCCTTTTTTGAGATTTTTATATTTTTTTTAGACATAGAGCTTATGGTTTAAATTTTTAGGTTTTTTCCTACCATTTTTAAGCTTGGGTAAGTTTTTGATTTTATTAAAAGAGTGAGGACAATAATGAGGTGCATTTGAGGATTTTTCTTAAGAGATTTACGTATGAGAAATTGTATGGTAAGTTTACTATATGTGCATTTTGGATGAAATCTATATCTTTTTTGGGTAATGTGGTGACCAAATATAGTATTATGGTTGATACGGCTATGATTGTATTAGTTTGTGAATGTGCAGAGCCTACTTCTCCTATCGAGATTCAGAGTATTATTGGTGTAGAAGGATACCATTTGCATATTGTTAAGATTTTTCCATCTATTATAGCTTCATTGACCAAGTTGTCGAAGAAGATGATTTCCTTTTAGTGGTTTGATGCTTGCGATTTGATGCTTGCGAGTGAACTTTCAAAAGCTCAAGGATTTATTGACCTTAGCTCCTATCTATACCTTGTACAAAGAGGGCATGAGTTTTACTATTTTTTATGATGTTTCTTATGTTAGGTTAGGTATTGTATTGATGTAATAGGGTAAGGTAATTGCTTATCCTTCCCATCAATTGAAGCCCTATGAGAGGAATTACCCTACTTAAGATTTAAAGATATGCCCAAATGTATTTTTTTCTGTTAAGTAATAGAGACACTAATTATGTAGAGTCTATTGTGAGATTTTCTCGGATCATAATAGCCTTTCGTACATCTTGACCCAGCGAGATCTTAATATGATGAAGCTCTACTTGCTTGTGTTACTTGACAATTATCACTTGACTTTTCTCCACCAACCTGTCAAGACTAACGTGGTTGCAAATGCATTGAACCAAAAGTTGACTAAACTATTTTCTATCATCAATAGATATCTTTTGCTTGGATGTTTAATATTTGACAGACCAGATGGTTAGGATTTATATTTCTACACCTGCATATGTTTTTGCATATTTAGAGGCTGGGTATTTCTTGATAGAGTGAATTTAGGTTCATCAGTTTTATGATATTTGGTTGAGAGTGATATAGCGCTGAGCATAAGAAAGTCTTGCTTGATCCAGATGGTATTTTGATGATTAGAGTCCATGTTTTTATATTGAGAGTGGGTGATAGGATTAGATTGATTTTTGGGAAGGCTCATTGTTCCACGTATTTAATTCATCTAAGATTGACTAAGACTTACCATTATTTGAGAAAGAATTAGTAGTTCAGTAGTATGAGAAAGGATATTAAAGAGTTTGTAACTCATTACCTATGTTGCCAATAGGTGATGGCCTAGAACATGAGACCAGGTGGTTTACTTTAGAGATTACCCATTCTTAAGTGGAAAAAGGAATGGATCACTATGAAATTTATGACTAGGTTGCCTCATATATCTCATGGATTTGATAATGTTTGGGTCATCGCGGATCGGTTGACCAAATCTTCTTATTTCATTCTAATTTTGATTTCTTTCAGTGCTGAGAGGTTTGACCATATCTATTTTTGTGAGATTACTTATCTTCATGGTATGCCATTGTCATTTATCTCAAATTAATGTTCAGTTTTCATATCTCACTTCTAGAAAACTTTTTAGGAGGAGTTCGGTACTCCAGTTGATCTTTGTAAAACTTTTCAACCCTAGACTGATGACAAGTTGGAGTTGACTATTCAGTTGTTGAAGGATATGCTTGGAACTTATGTCATCGACTTTGGTTGTTAGTGGGAGTAACCTCTAGTTTTGGTAGAGTTTTCCTATAATCATAGATAGCATTCCAGTATTGAGATGACTCATTTCTAGGCTTTGTTTGGTTGGTGTTGTCTCTCTCCTATTAGTTGTTTTGATGTTTAGTAAATTAAACCTCAAGGTATGGACTTTCTTCGTGAGTCGTGGATAGAGTTCTGGATATTCAGGATTGACATCGAGCAACCCAGAGTGGGCATAGTGCTATACCGATTGAAAACTTCATGCATTGAGATTTAGTGTTGGTGATGATATCTCTCTTTATATTTTACCCATAAATGGTGTGATGACCTTTGGGAAGAGGGGCAAACTTAGCCCTAGGTATATTAGGCCTTTTAGATCATTCAGACTATTGGGAATATGGCCCATGAGTTTGCATTGCCTCCAAATTTATCAGCTATCCATCTAATTTTTTATGTTTCTATGTATGGATATTCCATATAAGGCTCCTGTATTTAAGTAGGATTTAGTCAAGTTAGATGAGATGTTGTCTATTATTAAGGAACCTATCACTATTCTAGCAATGGATGTTAGACAGTTGTATTCTTAAGTTATTCCTGTGGCTAAGGTCCATTAGAGGCATCAACGTATAGATAAGTATACTTCAGAGGTTGAGACTGATAAGTGTAGTAGTTATCCATAACTTTTCATTGATTCAACTATTTCCCTTTCCTTTATTTCGAGGACGAACTAGATTTTTATTAGTGGATGAAATAATGGTTTGATTTTTGGTAATTTTTTGAAATATTCATTTCTATATGATTTGACCATTTTACCTCTCCTTGTGGTTGCTTCTTTGTATTAATATGGAGTGGGAATAATTGGCATGGTTCCTGGTGCTTTGTGGTGTCACTTGTGTGAGATTGTATTTTTTGGTGGTTTAAGATGATTATTTTTTTACTTTGGTCAACCTCTTTTGATCTATTCATCAGATGGAAAAAGAACTATGCCAGTAGATCTATAAAATCGATTTTAGGTTCCTAACATGGTTGGTATGGTTCTATGGCTTTTAACCTCATTTTGACCATCTATTTGGAAAATTATAAAATTGGGTTTCGGGGGTTAATTTTTTGAATTTTTTTTTTGAAAATTTGATTTGCCTTTGAGTTTGGAACATCAAATATTGTTGGGTAAAATAGTTTGTTTGTGTACTCGGTATTCTAGATAAATCCCAAGGGATTCGCGGAGGCTTGGAATCCTCCAAGTCTCAAGCTGGTGTACTCGCTTAAGCAACGCATTGGTTGCTTAAATGACTTGTTGTGACAACCAAAATGTAACCTAATGACACTAGTATCACTTAAGCAATAGCCTAGCTGCTTAAGAAGCATTGGCTTGTCATACTCCTATTGATTAAGCGAAAACTAAGCCATGTATGCGATAAAGCGGGATTCACTTATGTTATGCTTGGTCTATAAGCAATAGCTCCTAAGTGATCTAATATTTCATAGACAATTCCAGGGTGATTTATTTTCCCTTTTTTCAGATCTCTACTATATTTTTGAGACTTGGATCTTGGGGTTCAAGTTTTTGAGCTTTTCAAACCATTTTTAATCATGGGTAAGCTCCAAATCCCTACTACAATTATTTTTCTTCTATTCTATTAGTTAAATATTGTTTAAACTTTGATCGAAAGGTGGAATTTGGGGATTTTTGCCTGGAGGGCCCAAATTATCATTTCTTCGATTCAACCCCTAATTTCACTATGTTTTCACTTGGGTTTTCTCTTATAAGTTCCTTAATTCTTCGAAAGTATATTTTTGGACAAAAAAATATAGTTTTACCTTTCTTTTTAGAAAAACCAATTTCGAGGGTCCATTTTTACCCTAAATTGGAAGTATGTAATATCAGTTTCCTTGGGTTTCTTTGGATGCGAAGATTGTATATTTACGTGTTTTAGCTAATTTATTCGGTCCATGTGTGCAATGAAAGATCGGTTATAAAGTCTTATTTATTTTGATTTTGATATTCGAGGTAGTTGTTGGCTTAACCTTCTTCAAACTACGTTGGATAGTTAATAATAATGTAAAATTATGCTATGGTTTTGGGGTTGTATCATGGAAAATGTGTTTAGGTGATTTTTGTGCCCATGTGGGGCCCTATATGGACAATACTTAATAAAAACCTTGTAGGTCATTTTTCATATATTTGTTCTTTTTACCGTTAGAGCTTTCCTATAACTGCCCCAAGTCATTTATGACTTGCTGGAATGACAGTTTGGTCACCAAAAAATTCGTTTGGTTTTCAAAGCCAATTCCCTATTTTGAAGTTATCGCTGGTTCGATTAGGCTATAAGTGAAAAAAATAGTCAAATGACCTTTTATACCTATTCTGACTATTCCAGTGCTCCAGAATGTTAATTTAAGGCTAGAAGGAATCTTGGTATGTGTCTCGAGGCACACAGTCTTATTTCTACCTATTGGTCAGAAAGTTAAAAAAATGGAATACGTGTGTGGGACCTTCTTTTTGTCAAAACAACTATGGATGGAAATTTTAACTATGCTATTAAGTTTAGAATGTCAAATTTAGTCGGGTAGCATAGACCATTTGAGTATATGTTATTCTGGATGAATTTCAAGGGGTTGGTGTCGACATGGAAAATACCAAATCTTATTTGTATTTGGTGCAATCATAATAGCAACCCATGGATCACTAATAAAGGTATGGATGAACAATCAAGTGTCATAATCACAACATGTTTTATCGTGAAAGCAACTTCTTAGATAGCTGACAAGAATCACAATTGCGATAAGGGCATATAACAAATACGACTTCTATAATGTTTCTGTGAATTGTAAAAGCAATAGTCGGGTCATAATAGAGACACACAAATACCTGGGTTGTGTATAAATAGACCCTTTTAAGCTTGTTTTTGCCTATTTCTTCATCCATTTTCTTCGGGCTTAAACCCTAAAGAGTTCATAAGCTTCGAATTAGAGCTTGTTGGTAAGAATTCCCAATTTCATTAGTGATTTTCTCTTTTTCTTCCTTAAAATTCAAAAACCTTCATGGCTTTATTTTAGCCCCAATATAGCTCGAATTTTTCCCATTCTAGAGGGTTACTACTCCATGAGCATGAGAGAATGTAGAGTTGACTTTGGAAATAGGACCTACATGGGATTTGGTGTGATATAATAGACTTGAATCTCAATTGTACAATATCGGTATGATGATTCTTGTTTTGATGAGTATATTGTGGCTTTGATAGCTTGGCAGCATGCAAAATCTTCTCAAAAGGGAAAGTCGGCGATTTTGTGGATTCTTCGAGCTTTCTTCATCGTCCAGGTAGGATAGGTTTTCCTTCTTCATAGATTGAGCTATGTCATAGTATGTTTATGATATTAGATTACATTTAGGATGGGTTTTAGGCGGTGATGATCAAATTAGGAAAACATGGGTAAGTTGGACCTTTTAGGTTTCTTGGAAACTATAACTTAGGTGCTTGGGCTTAGTTGCTTAGATCATGAGTAAATTTACATATTAGTGCTAATGAAGGCTTGTTTAACATCTTAATATGGATTTAGATACCTTATCTTGGTATAGGGTAGAAATTGCCTAATAATGGATTTTAGGGTTTTAGAAATGGGTCCTTTGACACACCTTAGGCCAAGATTTCTGTTAGCTATTGAAACCTTTTTATACGTTTGTTGTACATCTTGAAATTGTTTATTTAGGTAATATTGGGAAACTTTGGCAATGATGGTAATTTCCATGGTTGAATATTGAGAGTTTAGGCTTATCGATTATGCTAGTGATTATGCTAATAAATGAGCTAGTAATTATGCCATTTCTTATTATATAAAATATATATATACATTAACTGGTTAGAGTTTTGGCATTGATTATAAAATTGATGATATACTTACCAGTCCAAGTTCGGATAATGATAATAATATAATTATATTTTAAGTCTAGATATTGGTAATGATATTGATGACATATACCGCATTTAAGTTCAAACTATTATTATGATATTGACTATATAATTATCGATTTGAGTCTTGATATTACTATGATATTGGTTCTATGATATTGACGATGTTGATGCTTAAGAAGTTGGCTATGGAGGATGGTATTAATGATATGGTAATCAGTTTTTAGTCCAAAAGTGCAAACTATTATAATGTGACAGGATATGGATAGATTATGGTTGTACCATAAGAATTGGTAAATGATGGTGGTTCTAGCTATACAATCTCTGTGTGTACACACCAATCTAATGGGTGGTTGCTTTGGCTTGTTTACTTTTGAAGTGCCATGGTTTCATAGAACTTTCATTGCTTAAAATGGTAAAAATATGCAAATAGTTAGGTCTTTTTGATAGATATGATCTGTGTTTTGTGTATGTTGCAGGTAAATTAGGTTGGTACTGACATTGATCTGAAAAGTATGAAAAAGTCATGAAAAATCTTAGTGTTGTCAGGGCTACTCATTTAGTTACCTAATGGCTCGTGACCCAAGTTCTTATGTGAATAGTGAGTGAGGCTGACCTCAGGAATAATGTGGAGACAAACTAAGACTCATGTCAAATGATAAAAAGTCATAATATGAATCATTTTGAGCACATTAGCTAAAAGTCCTAAAGCTTGACAAGTTGAGGTTCTAGTGGAAACGAATAAAGCCCATAAGTCGTGATAAGAGACAATGACTCGTGACGAGGAGTCGTTCAGAGAATGGTGAAAAAGTACTGAAAGATAAAATAACTAGAGTCATAACGAGTCTAATCCAACAACTCATTACATCTCATGACAATTTGTGACCACAACGTTCAGAAGAGAGCTACGAAAGTAGTAAATGAGTTGTTATGAATCCTATTAACTAGTTACAAGAGGCGTGTACCACTATCAACTTAGATATCTTATTTTTTTGGTAACATTTCCTTTGTTATTTGGAGAATATATAAATACCCTTACCGCCCTTATGTAATAGTTTATGTACTTTGACATATTTTCACACACTTTATACTCTTGTTCTTGGTTTTTGATTTATTATTTAATCAGACTTTGAGTTTAATTCTTCATTTTGGTTACATTAATTCTATAAATTCTTCATTGAACTCTATGAATTACTTTACAACTATGAGCAGCTATTTCTCTTAACTAGGGTTGTGCGAACCGAAGTAGGTTAATGAAGTAGGAAAAGTGTGAGATTCAGCTAGGTCAATGTTTACACATGTATTTGTGAGTTTCTTCAAGTCAATTAGTTTCTTAGTGGGGGAAAACTCTAAGAACTAGCTTGTATTCGATTTTGTCTTCATAAGAAAGATCGAGATTTTGAAAAGGGGATTACAATAATGATTCGAGGCTATCAACCCTCGTCTTATAAATTGAGACCTACAAGGTGATAGTTAAACTGGGATTAAAGACAAGGGATATTAATTTGACACCCTAATACTTACAAGGTAAGTGGTGAGATTTACCTACTAGTCCACAAGACAATTGGTTATACATAGTTTGTTAGATTCTACACATGTAATGGTGAGATAGTTTGTTAAGCACAAGAATCTTATGGTGTTAGGAAGCTACAGGGAACACAATTCTAGTGTTCCTTTACGATTTCTTACATAAAAAATCATTTTGAATTGGTTATTTTTTACTGATTATTGCAAACCCCTCATTTACTTTTCTCTACTTTCGAATTCATCAATAAGTTTGATATATGAGTTCGACCTGTTCTCTATGGGATCAAACCCAACCAATTTGGGTTACTATATTTGACTTTTTTCTGCATCATATCTTTTTAGAGGTATAGTTTGGACGACATCAAATTTTTACACCGTTATTGGGGAATATGGTTGCAGAATTATTGATTGAAATTATTGAAGTTTTTGGTGTTTATTTTCTATTTCTAGTTAGGTATACACTGGTGTATTCCTAACACTAGGAGTCAAGGAAATCCTTCACTCCTCATCGATCCTGAATTGAAAAAAAATCCTATAACCAAATCATAAAATGTTTAAACGTATATGAGAAGGTGAGCTTGAAGGGCTTCAAAATAACATAAATATTGTGCCTCCCCCTTTGCCTCTTGGAGTTCAGGATATTGTTTATCAATAAATGGAGAAATTATTGGCAGAAGTAGATGCTAACTGAAAGAGTGAAGTAGATGCCTAACATGTAGCTCAGGAGGCACACCTAGCAAGCCAGAGACAAGAAGCAAACCATTGAGCAACACTCAACAGGGACAGAGAAAGAAGTAGAAGGGGTAAAACATAAGTACTCTAAACATATCAGTACTTGCCACCTTATGATGATCTGAAGAAAGATCTGGGATACATTGAGCCTAACGAGATCGGAGTTATTATTCTTTCTTCAGTGCCAACAATAGAGAAGTTTAATATCACTAGTGTAATTATCCAACTGTTGAATCTGAAGGGTGTGTTTGTGGGATTAACGTTTGATGATGAAAATTTTCACCTCACAAACTTTATTGGGCTATGCACTTTATACACTATACCTAGGGTGGATCAAAAGGCTCTCAGACTCAAGTTGTTCCCTTTCTCTCTAACTGGTCAAGCTACATTAAGGTTAGGGAAACTTCTTCAAGGATTGATTATTACTTTGAATAAGTTTTAGAGTAATTTTGGGGATCATTTACTCCCTCCATACAAATGTTACAGTTGAAAAATGAGATATATAATTTCAGACTGTTACATTATAAGTCGATGTATGATGTATGGTTTTGATTTAAGAACAAGTTAATAATGGTACCCCATCATCAAATTTCATGGACTATATTGCTTGAGATACTTTATCAAGCCCTGAATTCCAGTTCCAAAACTATGGTAGATATGATTATCGGTGCAGTATTTTTGTGCTTGCTTGCATTGAGAGGTAGCATCAGATACATTAGATCAGATCTCTCTCAAAAATTGATGGTGCCATACTTGAAAGACATAGATAAGCTCTGTCACTTATGCTATTGGTACCTCCAGCTAGCTCAGAGTTGATAAGACATAGTGGCATAAGAGGTTGCTTAGATAAGGACTAAGGTTAGGTTTTTGACATAGCAGTTTGTGAAAAAGTCTTTTAAGAAAGTAAATTAATGGTTTTGTAGGGAAAGTCCTCTAGGTCATATGATTATGATTTAGAAAAGAGGTGCAATACTTAGATAAATAATTAGTGTAAGAATTAGTGGGTTTCTGAGCAAAAGGGAAAGGATAGAAAGGTGAAAACTAGTATGGGGCTAGAAACGAAGATCGGAGTTGAGATATATATGTTGACTAAAGATGCAAGAATGATTACAAAGTGAAGGATGGTGTATACAATCCACCAGGCAGCTGTGATAGTAAATCAAGGATGTATACTTTTTTTTCCTAGCTGGTAAAGCTCTACGAATGTCTGGAAACTTTCCATTGCGAGATTAAGGAAGATATCTCAAGATTGACCTAGAAATTTGAATCATATGATACTATAACATTATAGGAAAGTATGAGAAACCTTGAATAAGCGGCAACCCATCACCCTTCCAAGCAAAACTATTAGGAATCCTAGGAATGACAGTCACTATCTTGCCATCACCACTTGAAGTAGAAAGAAAACTTTTAATCCCCCTATGCCTATAGTTGATTAGTCAATAAATTATAGTGTTGGTGTTGATGAGACACCTGAAGCAAAGATTTAAAAATCAAAAGGTGGTGGTAAAAGTATGGAGAAGGATAAAGAAAATGGAAAGGTAGTTGAGCATGTGTTGTAGACTATTCCATGACCTCCCCCTCCTTTTACCCAAAGAATAAAGAACAAATAAAACGTAGAGAAGTACTAAAAGTTATTGTCAATGTTGAAAGAACTAAAAATTAATATTCCTCTTGTAGAAGCTTTAGATCAGATGCTAGGCTATGCAAATTTTATAAAGTATTTTGTCACTAAGAAGTGGACGGTGGGCATTGTGCTCAAGGGTAATGTGCATCATTGTAGTGTTGTGGCTACTAGATTGTTAGAAGTTAAAAGTAGGACCCCAGAGCATTCACTATTCCATGAACTATTTTGTCCTTGAACTTTTCTCGAGAATTACATGATTTGAGAGCTAAATCATTCTTATGCAATTGGTGGTATAAAAATAGTTCGGGTTGGGGGAACCTAAACCTATATCAATGAGACTATTAATGGTCGATCGGAATGTCAAAAACCCGTTGGTATTTTTGTGTGATGTATTGGTAAAGATTGTATCCCTTATATTTTTTGTTAACTTCATGATATTTGAGTGTGAGGTGGACTTTGAAGTCCCTATTATCTTTGTAAGGCCTTTCCTAGCTATGAGTAGTTCCTTGGTTTACATGGAGATGGGGAAAATGTATTACAAGCTCAATGATGAACAAGTTGCTTTTAATATTTGTAAATCTATGTGACAACAAAATGATATGAGACTATTGACGATGATGAAGTGGTTGTGCCCATTGAAAAGATATTTGGGTTTTAGGCATTAGCAACAATCATCATGAATTTTTATAGCGATGGAATTAATGAGTATAATGAGATGGTGAGTACAATGTATGGTAGAGAATTGATTAATTATACATTAAGGAACCTTGATTTGGATTTGAATAATAGAGTAACTCCTCTAGCTCGCCTATACATTAAGGAGCCATCAGTCTTGGAGTTGAAGGCCCTCCCATCAAACTTACACTATACACATTTGGTGGACAACAATACCTTATTGGTAATTATTGTGACTAATTTAATGGACTCACAAGTTGAAGAATTGCTTTAAGTGTTGCAGAGGTTCAAGAGGGCTACTGGATGGACCATTACAAACATTATATGTATACCACTAGATATTTGTACACATAAAATAAAACTTGATCCAGATTGCATTCCCAGTATTGACCATCAACGTTAATTGCGTCCTCCTATGTAAAAGTTTATGAAGAAAGAAATTATTATGTTTTTAGATGCTGGAGTGGTTTACTACATTACTGATAAAAACTGGGTCTACTAGATTCAATGTGGGTGGGATAACTATGGTCCCAAATGATAAGAATGAACTTGTACCCATGAGACCAGTTAATTAATGACGAGTGTGCATAGACTACAGAATGTTGAACAGTTGGACTCTAAAGGACCATTTCCCTATACCTTTTAAGGATCAAATACTTGACAAGGCTTGCTACTATATTCTTGATGGGTACTATAGTTACAATAATATTTCTATTACTCTTGAGGACCAGGAAAACACTAACTTCACCTGCACTTATAGAACTTTTGAATTCAAGAGGATGTCGTTCATATTATGAAATGCTCCTACCACCTTTTAGAGATGGATGATGTCTTTATTTTTTGATATGGCAGAGGACACAATTGAAGTCTTGATGGATAATTTCCAGTCATTTAGGAGTCTTATAATTACTATTTTGCCATGTCCAACACACTCAAGAGGTGTAAAGAGTTCAACCTGGTGGTAATTGAAAAAGTTCTACTTTTTGGTGAATAAGAGTCTTTTTGTAGGTCACAAAATATTAAAGCGTGGTATTGAGGTAGATAGAGCGAAGATTGATGTAATTGAAAAAGTTATCCTCTAGTCTCAGTAAATGGTATTCGAATTTTTTAGGTTATCCTTTCTTCTATGGAGGTTCATCAAGGACTTATCTAAAATGTCTAATCCACTATGCAAGCTTTTATATAAGGAGGTGAAATTTATTTTTAAAGATATATGTCTCAATGCCTTTGAGTGCCTTTAGGAGCAGTTGATTTATTCTCCAGTTATTGTATCCACTGATTGTTCTTTACCATTTACGGTGATGGTCGATGCTAGAGGAGTTGCTTGTGAGAGTTTATTCCTTTGAAAAATTTCGATCATACTATATTGGGACCAAAGTAATTATTCATACAGACCATACAACACTAATAAACCTTGGGTCAAACAAAATACCAGGCTGAGATTGATACATTGGGTCTTCTTGCTTGAAGAATTTGATTTTGAGGTAAATGATCAAAAGGGCACGGAGAACTACATTGTGGAACAGATGTGTCAAATTTTGTAAGTGTCAATGTAAAAACTAGGGTATGGATGTGACATAGATGATAATTCTCTAGATGAGTTGTTCTTGGATGCATCTCAATACTTAATCTTTTAGTTTTCTGATTTTTGCAATATTTTGACAAGTTACCTTGCTTCAGAACACTTGTCATTAAAGCAGAGAAAGTTGTTAATGAATGAGGTGCACAAGCTTTTTTGATAAAAACCTTACCTTTTTCAGATTTATATAAATGGGCTGATTTATAAAAGCATCCATGAGGTGGAGATGATGAGCATCCTTGAGGCTTGTCATTCATCAACATATGGGGGTTATCATGATGGAACCCACACAACCCACAAAATTCATGGAGTATCAGTATTATTAGTCTATGATCTTCAAGGAGTCTCTTGACTATTCATAAGCCAGTGTCAGCGTCAAGGCATTTTTTCATGACTCCATGAGCTCCCCATGACACATATTTTGGAGTTAGAGCTGTTTTATGTACGGGGAATTTATTTCATAGGTTCGTTTAGGAGATCCTATAGTATGAAGTAAATCAAAGTAGAAGTCGACTATGTTTTATAGTGGGTGGAGGTAGTGGTGCTTCACAACAATGAGCGTCAAAGTGTCACTTCATTCTTGAAAAAAGAATATAGTTTCTTGATTTGACACTCCACGTGCTATTATCATTAATTGTCGGTCTGACTTCTGCAATCATCTTTTGAAGGCCCTTCTAAAAAAATATGGTGTGAAGCATAAGGTGGAAACACCTTACCATCCTTAGACAAGTGGGATGCTTAAGTTCCTAATAGAGAGATCAAGTCTATATTAGTGAAGACTATCAATGCCAACAGGACTAACTGGTCATAAAGGTTAGATGATGCTTTATGGGCCTATCGAACAACTTTTAAGACCCCTATAGGTTCCTTTCCATATCAACTTATGTACGAAAAGGTATTTCACTTGCCAATCAAAATTGAGCATAAGGCACTATGGTCATTAAAATAATAAATTTGGAGTGGCATGATGTAGCTACATTGAGTTTGAGTTAAGTGAATAAGTTGGATAAATTCCGTCTCCGTGTTTATAAGAGTTCTGCTCTATAATAATCAAAGGTGAACCTATATCCTGATCAGTAAATTGAGAAAGAGGTGTTTGATTCTGGTGATTTGGTCTTTTAGCAATGAACAATCAACCTATATATGTCTATCTCCTTACAAAGTATTCCAGTTCTACACTCTTTAGCCACATCCCCAGAAACATATGTCATAAACTTTATTATATGGCCCCCAAAGTTAGCAACCATTAATGAAGCATACTTAGCCAGTTGGGTAAACATAAGAGAATATTTTTTCATACTCATGTTTACTTGCATCAGATTAATACACTACTAAACCTTGGTTACCATGACTCAAGTTGAAAGAATAAATCCAAAAGAGCAGCAACAAACTCATCACACTATAGTAGGCCTGCATCAGTACCTCTATCCTTCTTTTACTATTGCTGCTAAATTTATTCCATTCTCTCTAACTAATAAGAATTCAAGTAAGAAATTTCAAGAAATTAGACCTTATAATATTAGTAACCTTATAAATATCATCAAGGAACTCTTATGGTTCCTCTTCTTCCTTATAACCATAGAAATTAGGAGGACTCATTCGAGTGATATCTTTAACTCTCAATGCTACCCTATTATCTCTCTAATTGAATGGTCCTATAGTTTGTTGGTTACTTTTGTGTTTTCAAGGTGTGAGCAAGCACCATGAAAGAAACCTTAAACTTATACTGGGGGACTTGTTCCTTCTAATGGTCTATACGAGCTAGTCGTGCTTTTTGACATCCATTTCTATTTCCATTGCCATTTTTTCTTTTTTTAGTTAACTTGAGAGGCATATTATATAAGCATGTAGAGCACGAGTGAGAAGAAGGATTTAACAGAGTTCATATTCTATTGCATGATATGAATATGAAAGAAGATAACCTTTGTCTTAAAAAAATACTAGCCTATTACTCATAAGTGTGGTGTGCTTCACACCCATGAACAAGACTCTACCTATTGCGACTTTCAGACCCCTAGGATACTTTAAACCTTATGTTGTGATAGTAATTTTATGATGGCTGGAAACTACCATCTAGGTTTAACACTTTAGCTAGAGTAACAATTGATCTTAACACAACTCATGGCCTGATATGGCACTAAGAATAATAATATAATCTAAAAAGTACTGAGCAGAAGATAAATTAAAGTAATAGATTAATAATAAATTTCAATCAAACACTAAATAGTACAAAATTAACATGATATAATATAATGAATAAGATGAAAGTCTAATTTTCAGTCTAAAAGCCTCAATTGAAGTGGCATAATTTCATGGCACTTTCAATTCTTACAACAAGGATATTGTGTGATTACTTAAGTGTTATTGTTCGATGTGATATGTTATTATTATAAATTTTTTGGAAACCAAAATTTGGAGCAAAGAATGATGAAAAGGGATGAAGAGGAATTAAGAGTGCTACCTACAAGCCAACCTACGACCCATAGGTATTACAACGAGACTATAGGTGGCCATGTAAATTCATGTTATGAAGATTCTGTGAGATGATGATTGGTTATTATTCCTACGTAGATTATTTACGAGGATTAGGTACAACCTACGACCCTTAGTTTGCCTTGTAGGTAGGGTTTCTACAATTCGTAGATTTCTCTAATTTCCATAAGCCTGCTTACACCCCGTATGTACAACCTATCACCTAGAGGATGCCTCATGGGTTTGAGTTAACTCATGTTTCCTACACTTATTAGGATAGATTATCAAATGTTTTTATAAATACTTATTTAATATTTTATTATTGGTTTATGAACTTTATACACCTTTAAAATTATTTTGAGTACAAAGATAAATTATTTATCTTTTAATTATTGTTCTTGGTTTTTAGGGTTTTAAATTAATTTTAGATTTGGGTTTGTACTATTATTCTTTGTATGTTAATTCTCATGCATTCATATGTAGAATTTATTCTTGAACTTAAAATCATGAATAGCTATGCCCCATAATTATTATTGTTGGAACACTTATAGATTAATAAAGTATCCGTAGTGAAATGTCATTCAAAATTGATTTCTTGAATATATTAGGATTTCCTTCATTTTTATTACTTTTCTAACAGTTATGAATGTTAGTTAGTCACCTGTATTTCATACTTGCTTTGGAGAGAGGTAGATATTGGGAAAATAAGATTAGTGTAATAATTTAAAGCTACCAACCTTTGTCTAACTAACTTGAGATAGCGAAGAGATAGTGATCTCAGATCTAGAACACGAGTTTGTAATGCAACACTCTAAGATGGAGAAGATATGAGTGAAATTCCCCAAACAAAGGTCTGGAGATAATTAGGTGATGCACAACTTGATAGATTTTTTCATAAAAGGCACCAAGATAGTTTGACAAGCATGAACAATCTGTGGAGTTGAGATGTCAAGTAAATATAATCCGAATAGTCATCTCATATTAATAAAAATTCTAATTTCCCATCATTTTTATTATTACTAATTTTTTTGCACACCCGACATTTTACTTTCTGCCCTTTGAAATTACATCAATGAGCTTATGATATATGTTTACCTATTCCTCATGGGATGGACCCCAACCTTATTAGGTTTTATATTTGACAAGAAATCGCTTTATATTTTTGATGAGTTTTATTTTGGGTGACATCATATATTGGCGCTGCTACTGGGAAATACGATTATATATTGATTAATTGAGGTTGTTGATGTTGGTTTCATTTGTTGGTTTTTAGTTTTCCATTACTTTTAAGGAATATACTAGTGTATGCGCAGTTCTTGGAGTCAAAGAAATACCCTAATTATATTTGATATTCATCTTGAACCGAACATACTAAAGACCATTATTTAGAGAAAGAAGAAGAGTATGAGTATGGATCCTAATATGAAAGGGTTCTTCATGACCTGGTGTCATTGAATCCTCCACTTCCGCATGGTGTTCAACAAACTATAGAGAAAAAACTGCATGATTAATAGCTGAAGAAAATGTTAGGTTTGCTCTAGACTTATGTGCTCAAGAAAGAGCTAGACAAGAGGATAAAGATCGTCATGAAGTACTCGATAAAGATAGAGTAAAATATGATAGAGTTCAACCAATTCCAGTTTATCAATATTTGATAATTTATGATTATCCAACAAAGGATATATGGATTGTTAAAAAAATTAAGACAAGTTCTATGATTCCTCTAGAATTGGCCATAGAAAGGAAATTTGATATTACGAGCGCAATGATCCAACTGCTGAATTTGAAGAGAGTGTTTCTTGGTTTTCCTACAGATGAGGTAAATATGCATACTATAAAGTTTGTGGGGATTTTCACTTTGTATAATCTATTGAGGGTGAGTTATAAATATCTATAACTCAAGTTGTTCCCATTCTCTCTTACAGGTACAACAAAGTTATGGTTATAAGAGCTCTCTCATGTGTCGATTACAACTTAAATAGAGTTGAAGAAATAGTTCTTGGACTAATTTTCTCACCTTCTAGAATACTATAGCTGAATGATGAGATTTATAATTTTGACAGTTATATTCAAAGGCACTCTTCGAGACATAGTTGTGGTTTAAGAAGAATCTAATGAATGTTACAAATAACAAAATCACAATGAGGAACATAGTAGAGATATTTTTCATAGCCTTGAATGCTTATTTCTAAGTTGTTCCTGATACTATTATAGTTGGACCTTTCAAGAGTCCTTGATGGGAAGAGTAACAAAAATCTTAGACCAAATTACTAAAACTAATTAAGGATACCATACTTGGGCGATAAATAGGTCAGTCAGTACTTATGATATTAGTGCTTCCAGTAAGTAGAGAGTCCTATATGAACTAGTTGCTCCAGAGGTAGCACAATTGAAGACTTAGATGGGTTTGTTGCTAAGAAAATTGCAACAATGGTGTAAGAAAAGATAAATGTTATGGGTGCTTGAGGAAAGGCTTTTAAAAATGAAGAGTTTGATTTTTAAGAGGTATTGATATACTTAGATTGAGAGATGGAAAGTTTTAGATCTAAGGGCCAAGGCTCTAAAAATGACATTTAGAACTTGAGGCATGGGAATTAAGGTCAGAACTACTATTGAGATAGGTATAGGGGTAAGAGTAGAGAGTATGTTGGTTACTGAGGAGAAAGGATAATTACCAGGAGAAGAGTTGTATTTATGTTCCATTGGGGCATCATGATGTTAGGTCTGAAAGTTTGAGAATGGAAGAATTACTTTGTAAGATTATTATAGATTTCGAGAGCCAAGAGAGTTGCTTTATAGAGATTAAGGCAGATATATTAGGGTTGGGCCAAAAAGTAGAATTGGATGATACCGTGATTATGCAGATTAAGAAACAATTTTGGATGATGTAGGCTACATTGCATCAATATCAACTGGGCATTCTTTGTAGCAATTAAATTTAGAATCTGAAGAATGATAGTCACTGCCTATCAATCACTACTCAGAGCGGTAAGGGTACCATTGATCTACCTATATTTATGGTTAATGATGAGAGTAATAATATGGTTAATTTTGATTATAAACCCAATGATGAAACTAGAAAGATTGTGACAAATGATAAGACATCGAAGAAACTGACGAGTCTAGAGAGATAAGCTAATAATGATAAAGGGGAGGGTAAGGATATCATAGTAGTTTTGAAGCCCATTACATGATATCCCCCACCTTATCCTCAAAGGTTGAAGAAGGGAAATATCAAACTGTCATGTTGATGTTGAAGGAATTATCTACGAATATCTTATTGTTGAAGCTTTAGAACAGATGCCTGGCTATGCAAAACTCATAAAGAATTTTGTGACTAAGAATCAGATAATGCGCTTTGATCTTGTTGATAATATGAGCCATTTTAGTGCTATTACCACGCAGTCTTTGGTTAAGAAATAAAAGGATCCCAAAGCTTTTAGTATTCTTTTCACCATTGGGTCCATAAATTTTGCACGAGCATTATGGGATTAGGAGCTAGTAATAATCTTATGCCGCTAGTTATATACAAGTAGTTGGGGTTGTGTCACCTAAGCTAATATTAATGATACTATTGGTGGTCGATCGTATTGTGAAGAAGTAGGTTGGTATATTTAGTGATGTGTTCGTGAAGGTAGCTTCTCTAATATTACCAACTGACTTTGTCATTTTCAATAGTGAGGAATATTTTATTATCCCTATCACCATTGTAAGGCCCACTATTTCCATGTGTAGGACATTGGTTGGCATAGAGATAGGAAAGATAAAATTTTAGACTTAAAGAGGAACATATCACTTTCAATATATGTCAGGTGATCCGGCAGCTAAAATATATATAGGTAGTTTATTTGATAGACATCACAGGTGAAGATAAACTATTTGTACCCATTTAGGAGAGTTTTTGTGTTGAATCAATGGTGGTAATGATCATAAATTTTGATAGCGACAATTTTGGTGAGCATGATGAGATGGTGAGGGTACTTGTTGGAAGAGTTTCTAATTCTTATCCACCACAAATGTTGGATCTTATTTTGAATAATAAATCAACACCACCAACATTGCAATCTATTTAGGAGCCATTGGTTTTGGAATTTAAAGCCCTCTTCTCTCATTTGCGTTATGTAATGAGAGGCAAATTTGTCCCTTATTTACATCTAACATCTTTCTCACTAAAATGATTTAATTATGTGATCTTGTAGGAAATATGATGAAGATGAATTGAGATCAAGCTGGAAGAGAATGAAAATGGGCAAGAGGAGAAAAAATTGAGGATTAGACAACCCTCAGATCCCGTGATCGCAGATAAAAAGTCAATTAAAATTTCTCCGACTGTAATATGACCACTACAATTGTGAGAGTCACAAACGCGATCAAGAGATGGCAATCAGAGAAGAGCAAAAAACTTACAAGGGCAAAAATGGAATTTTAGGTATCTTGATTCGAAAGCATAAAATGGCAAAACTCTGTGACATTTGGATAGCTATCTTTCATCCAATTTTGAGTGGGGGAAAACACTCTATTTTGAAGTTGAGAGATTAATTTTTAAATTTGATTCCAAGAGATTCTAGTTGTAGATTGAAATAAAAACATGGGTTTACTTTTATTTTTTATTATTATGGATCAAATTATTACAAATTTTGGTATATCTCTTTTATTTAATTTAATTAATAGCCAAATCACTATCTTGGGGTTATGTTTTATTAGGAATTAGATTTTATGTGAGTATTTATTATTAGTCCAAATAATTAGTTAAGAGTTATGTGTTTAATTTTTACTCTATGGTTGAATTGAGAATTGTGCGTAAAAACCCCAAACCCTTGGATCCCATTTCATCCTTGTAAGAGGGATATGGGTGAAGAGATATTGCATCGACACCTTGAAATAATTTCTTTCTAATCATTATATTAGAAATAGTGGTGTTAGTTAAATTGGCTATGTTCAATAACATCATCTTAGAAACAAAAATGCTAAGTTTGAGGTCATTAGTTTGTAATCTTATCGCACTCATGAGGTATTTAAATTAATCCTTGAGTACAATTTAGTGTTTATCGAAAGGCTAATACAAAGATCTTACGTCTAGACTTTCAAAAATTCTTAGCCAAAACTTGGAGTTACTATTGATTACCCATGCATGAACACTACTTAGGAGAACATAACCCCAAGATCCCTTTTTCTTTGATAAACTTAATAACTATTCAACCTCATATTAGTCTAATTTAGTGATTCTGTTCAACAACTTTGAACATTCAAATCCTCCAATTTACTTTCATTCTTTATTTAATATTCGCATTACGGGTTAGCACATAGTTAATTGTCAACACATGTAGATGTTGAAATCTAGCTTTCACTTCTCGAGGATTCAACCCCAACTCATGTTGGGTAAATATTGACATGATATCCTTGAATGTAAATGATTATGTAAGTTGAGCATTATAAAAATATCATTGTTTCCAGGGAGAAAAGCTTAGTTTTCCTTATCACGCTATTATAAGTGAAGTAAAGGTTAATCATAGTGTTTTTGTTAACATTGTTTGTTATTTTTATTCTTTTGTTAGGTTCTTTTAATAGTAATCATGCCAACATGAGGCATAATGGGAGCAATGAAGGTTTATTTTATGGACACCTCGAGGATGAGGATCATCTTTATGATTTGAGGCATATGAGTATAATCTGCATCCCTCCATCTTGGGGAAATGGGGTATTTTTTATCACAAGTTTGATGCTTCATATGATAAAAAGTAATGGTCTATTTGGGGGTCAAGCACATGAGGATTCAAACCTATATTTTTAAAACTTCATTGAGGAGTGTGCCCCATTTGATATGGCCATGTTACTCAAGAGTCTATTAAGTTGAGGCTTTTTCCGTTCTACTTAATTGGTGAAATAGTTTAATGGTTGAGATCCCTACCCAATGGGTCTATTAAATCTTTGTTATAACTTATGAAGGTCTTTTTGGATAGATCATTTCCTACACCTAGAATGTTATAACTAAGAGAGAAAATCATAAATGTTTGCTAACTTAGTGGTGAGACCTTATATGAGGTATGGCAAAGGTTCAATGACAAACTCGTGCAATGCCCAAACCATTAAGTTCCATAGAAGATGCTTCTACAAATATTTTATAGGTCATTGGACCAACTAAAAAAGATAGTGGTGGATAATACATTGGGTTGTTCTCTTTAAGGACACATATAAACTAATCGAGGTTGGTGAGGTTGTCATGTTCCAAAAAGGAGGAGAAGGAGTAAAGATAAACTACTATTAATAGAGAGTCACCTATTGAGAGTTAATTATCGTTATTTGATTTATCTTCAAGTCTCTTGCATCCTTGAAAAATGTTATTGATTTTGAGGGGTGGTGAATGAGTATTTTGTCCATGCCTGTTATCTGATTGTTAGTGCTAATCAAGTTAGAATTCATGGTGATCATTTGGTTTTAATAGTTTGATTATAAGTGGAAGTAGTCTCATTGATTATGTTGTAGTGTTTCTTGAGTACAAGTGAGGTTTTAAGTTAGGGATGTTGATGTGTGGAAAATATTTCACTTAATTACATCCAAATTCTTCCTTACTACAATGATTTAATTATATATATGCAACTAATTCTCCATTTAAATACATTAACATAAAATTTTTGTTATCTTGTAGGAAGTATGATGAATATGATTCGATATCAAGCTGGATGATAAGGAAAATGGGCTAGTAGAGAAAAAGTTGAAGATCAGACGACCCTTAAGTGCCGTGATCAAACTCTAAGGTTTGCAATCTTGTTGTAAAGTTAAGTCAAACATTGGCGATTGTAATATGACCATCGCAATTGGGGTAGTCACAAATGTGATCAAGAATTGGCAATCACAGTAGAGCAGAATAGTTACAAGGGCAAAAATAGAATTTTACAGATTTGGATTTGAAAACACAAAATGGCAAAATCCTTTCACATTTGGGAAACTATCTTTCATCCAAATTTTAGTGGGAAAAACACTTTAACTTTGGGTTGAGCTAACAAATTTGTTAATTTGATTCCAAGATATTCTAGTTTTAAATTAAAATTAAAGCTTGGGCGTAAAGTTCTTCTGATTATGATGGATCAAGTGCTTGCCTATTTTTGTATATCTCTTACATTTAATTTCATGAGTAGCTAAATCATTATCTTGGGGTTATGTTTTATTAGGTAGTAAATTGTGTGTGGGTATTGTTTGTTGGTCCAAATAATTACTTAATAGTGATGGGTTTGGCTTTTACTTTATGGTTGAATTTAGAATTTGGGCTGAAAACCCTAATTGCCTTAGATCCCATATCATCCTTGAAAGACAGATGTGGGTGAACGGTGATTCCAATCAAAACTTTGAACTTGCTTCTTTGTTCGCACTATCTTAGAAATAAGGGTTTCGGTTAAATTAGCTATGTTCATCAACATCATCATAGAAGTAAGGATGCTAAGTTTGAGGTCATGGGTCGGTAATCTTGTCATACTCATGAGGTATTTGAATTAATCCATGAGTGAAATTCAGTGTTTTATGAAAAGGTCAACAGCTATGATCCTAAATCTATCCAACCTAAAAACCTTACCCAAAACATAGACTAACTATTAATTACCCATTCATGAACACTATATAGGAAAATATCCCTAAGATCCCTCTTGCTTTGATAAACCCTAAGATCCTTTTTGTTTTGATAAACTTTACAATTGTTCGAACTCATCCAACAATGTTCAACATCCAAACCCTACCAATTTACTTCCTACTTTGTTTTAGTTTTGCATTACAGGTTAACACATAGTTAACTCTCAACACACGTAGGTGTTGAAAGATAGCTTGCACTCCTCGAGGTTTAGTCCCTAATTCATGTTGGGTATATATTGACAATGACTGCCTTACATCAAAATGATGGTGTATGTTGAGTGTTATCATTATGCATTCATTTGGCCAACAATACCTTGTCTATAATCATTGCATCATATTTTTTGTATTTTCATGTTGAGTCCTTGATTTTAGTATCGTGGAGGTTTAAATGGGCCATTAGTTTGACTATTCCTAATATTATTGGGATTCCGCCCTGAATTTGGACTCATAAAATTCATCTTTAACCGAAGTGTGTTCTCAATATTGAGCATGAATGTTGTTTGAATCCACCTACGCAAGAGGCAATAAAGAAAGAGATTATTAAGTGGTTAGCAATATGTAGTTTACCTAATTTCTGATAGCAATTGGCTGTGCCCGATTATGTATGTGTCAAAGAAGGGTAGGATCACTGTGATTCTTTGTGAGAAAAATGAGTTAGTTCCCATGATACCACTTATATGATGGTGAGTTTGTATGGATTATCGGAAGATGAATACTTATATGTAGAAGGATAAATTTTCTATGTCATTCATGGACCAGCTATTAGACTATCTTGCGGGTAGAGGGTTGCATTATTTTCTCGATGTTTATTTGGGGTATAATCAGATTTTTATTTCTTTTAAGGACAAAGTGAAAACATCTTTCATGTGTCTATATGGTATGTTCAAATTTAAAAGGATGACTTGTGGTCTTTGTAATGCCCCCACTACTTTTTAGAGTTGTATGATGTTTATCTTTTTTTATATGGTTTAGGATACTATCTTTGTCTTCATGGATGATTTTCTATTGTGGGTGACTCTTTTGAAGATGGTTTGGGTCATTTAACTAATGCACTAAAAAGATGTGAAGAGTGTAACCTTTTTCAAAATTGTGAAAAGTGTCATTCCATGTTTACATTATTAGGCATAAATTTTTAAGATGGGGATAGAGGTTGACATGGCTAAAATTGAGATGGTCAATAAATTGCCTCCATTGATTTATAGCAAAGGTATTTGTAGTTTCCTAGATCATGTAGGTTTTTATAGGCTATTCCTCAAGCACTTCACTAAGATTAAATATCAATTATGAAAGTTGTTGGAGAAGCAGGTGAAATTTGTTTTTGATTATGCTTGTCTCAATGCTTTTGAGTTCCTAAAGGAGAGGTTGATTTTTGCTCCTATCATCGTGTCTCCGGATTGGAACCTTCCATTTAGGTGATGCATGATGCCAGTGATTTAGCCCAAGGAGCAGACCTAAGCAAAAGATGTCAAAAGATACTTCATCTTATTTATTATAACATCAAACTACTCAACTTCACATAGGAAAATTATATGGTTACTAAATATGAATTATATGTGGTGGGTTTTTCTTTTGAGAAGATTCGATCCTACTTGATTTATACCAAATATGTTATACATACTGTACATGCATCTCTCAGGTACCTTATGGAAAACAAGGATACTAATCCTAGATTGAATCGATCGATACTATTGCTGTAAGAGTTTGATGTTAAGGTTAATCACTAGAAGGGCACTAAAAATTAGGTTGCAGGCCATCAACCCCACCTAGAAAAGGAGGCAATGCTTAAAATAAGGGATGAGCATAATATTCATGATACCATTAAATATGAATGCATCTTGGCAGCATCATAAGAATTAATCCTTCACTTTGCTGACGTTGCCAATTATTTGGCAAGTTACCTCATCCCAAAGGACATTATATGTCAGTAGTGAAAATGGTTTATGCATGAGGTATCGATGTTCTTTTGGTAAGTTGTTACATATTTTTGGTGGGTGTGTAAGGTATGATTCTTAGGTATATTACCTAAGTGGAGATGATGAGTATATTGGAATTGTATCATTCGTCCCCAGTTAGAGGTCTCCATAGAGGCACTTGTTTGGACCACAAGATTCTACAATATGGTTATTATTTTTTGACTATATAATGATGAAAATGACTACAGTCAGTCTTGTGACCAATGTCAAAGGCATGGAAATATCTCAAAAAAGCATGAAATTCCCATGAAACATATTCTTGAGCTTGAGCTATTTTATGTGGGGCATTTATTTCATGGGTCCATTCATGATTTCACATGGTATGAAGTACACATTGGTGGTAGTTTACTTTGTTTCTAAGTGTGTAGAAGAAGTAGCGCTTACCAATAATGAAGGTAGGAGAGCTACAATGTCGTAAAAGAAAAATATTTTTATGCGATTTGGTACTCCATGAGCTAAGAACAGTGTTGGTGGGTCAATTTTTACAATTGTCCATTCAAATCTCTACTTGAGAAATATAGAGTGAAATATAAGGTGGCAATACCTTACCATCCCAGGACAAGTGGACAAGTTGATGTCTCTAATTATGAGATCAAGTCCTGTTTATCAAAGTCTATGAATGCAGACAGACTGATTGAGAAAGATTGATGATAAACTTTAGGACTATCAAATAGCTTACCAAACTCCCTTAGGTTCCTCACCTTATTAGCTTGTGTATGGAAAGTTAGCCACTTGTCGGTTGAACTTATGAATAAATCACTATAGGCAATGAAGAAGCTTAGTTTTGAGTAGAGTGATATTGCAAACTTGAGTTGGGACAAGATAAATGAGTTAGACAAGTTTTGCCTCTTTTCTTATGAAAGTTTATCCTTGTATAAGAAGAATATGAAACTATAAGATGACAAAAAAACTGCAAAAAAGGTATTCCAACCCGATGATGTGGTCTTATTGTAGGAGTTGAGACTTTCTTATTACTTGGAAAGATGAATTCTAGGTTGCTTAGACCATTCACTATGGTAAGTATATCATGGTTTGGTTAAGCTGCAAGTAGTTGGGGATGCCCCATTCAAGGTGAAAAGGCATCATGCTAAGTATTACATGTGAAGTAAATAATAGATGAAAATGTGTGAGAATGTTAGCTTTGGTGAAGTCAAAGTGGACAAGGTAATTGAGTCTTGCCGCGATGGTAAATCAGGAGCTGCATGTGTTGGTGATGTTTGAGTACCCAACTAGCCGCATCATGTTGTGATGTTAAATCAAGAGTTGCTTCAGAGGCTACCAAATTTTTAATGTTCACTTTGTTTTTGTTTTGTATGTTAAAAGGCTTGGTGAAGTACCTAGAGAATGGTAACACTACAAAATTTTAGACAAGTCTAGGTAAGTGGACCTACGACTCAAACTATGAGTTTTATGTCTCTACTATAACATGTAAATTAAATCATGAGAATCAGATGTATAATTTTGGTCTATAGACCTCATCCTATGACCCCTACCTACGTATCATAGGTACAACTAATGATCTCATAAGATGGGTTATAGAAATCAGAACATGGTTGCAGAAGCCATCCTAAGACTCCTACATACCTATGGCCCATATGTAGGGTTCTAGGTAGCTTCTGAGCTTACGTCTAATTTTTATTTATTTTATAGGTTGGGCCCATCTAACCTAAAAAGCATCGGGTCATGTATGCCCTTATAACGCTTAATATAATAATTTCACCCATTTCTTTTTCAGTTACAAGTTATGACTCAAACTCTTCCTATATCATTTAAAAGGTCAAAAGGTATACCCTTTTTCACATTAGAACTCACTTGTGCAAATTACACTTAGAGTTTGGGGATAAATCAATTATTTCTCTTTTTTCTTCTACAATGTACACTCAAAGTAAGGTTTTTCATGGTTTAAGTTTTATTTATAACTTGATTTTTATTGAAATAACCTTTGAATACACTTAAAAGTAGAGTAGAGGTTGATTGACTAAAATAACTTTTGTAATACATGTGATAATTTAATTAATGAGTGTTATGAAGATCAAAGTTGGTTTGGGTATTGTAAATCATTATCTTACTTGGATGGGATTTTTTGGAAGAAATTGAAAAACCCTTAGGAGAGACTTAAGTCCCTTCTTATGAAATGTAAATTAAACATACAAGTCGCAGGTTGGCCTTATAGGAATAAAACATAAATCCCTAAAATTCAGAGACATTATTAGCTACCTATGAGCTTACATAAGTCCTTGTAGGTACTACGTGTGTGTCATAGGTTAGGGAATAGGTAGCCGTTGCGTTAAAGTCTCAATTTTCTTCTCATTACCTATTCCATTTTCTTTAATTATTAACAACTCTTCTTATAGGAACAACGGTACCTAATGCTATACTAAATTAGGTTTTGGAGTCAAGATTAAGAAATGAGTATCCCAAATAAAGTGGTTTCATGGAGGAGTACCCTATTTATAGTACGCCTTTGTCTCCATGCCAGAGTATGGGATAGATCCCGTGACAAGTAGCAGCTAGGGTTTCTATTCAGTCAGGCTCTCAGCCCACACCAATACCAACACCTCAGTTTAAACTAGCACTGGCACCTCTTTTTGGCCCTCAAGATACCTTAGCTCGTGTTATTTCGACTGGGCCCAGGATGATGGTACATTAAAATTCACCACCACACTCTCCAATCTTAATGTAGAGGAGGATTTGATTTCTAGTTCTATATGTACGATTGAGTTGTCCACCATGTCTGTAGAGGTGATGGACTTTACATCAGGTAATGGTGATTGCGATATAGCTTTATCCCAAATTGATAGTGGTGCAGAGACTTAACAGAGGATATAAGATGATTTTGCTTCATCCTCAACAACTCAGGAGTCCACTCATATCTCTATAGTAATAATTATTCAGGACATTCTGAGATTGTGTGTGGCATACATGCAGCTCATCTTTGATAAGGATATTACATTACTAAGCAGGGAAAACCTCAACACAATATCGTTGAGGAGACTCATAATGAGTTCACATCTTTGGCAGGTTCTCTAGACCTGAAGGTTCTTTTTGATAGATATGGATTGTGTTTGATGGGTAAGTCGTCATGATCTTACGGCCTATAGATTGTTTGATAATTTTTTATGTCCTTTGCTTCATTAGTGAATTTTATGACCCCAGCTAAGGGGAGAGCACAGAATCATCCCTACTGACTAACCTACAGGTAGAGGGGTTCAAGTTAATTTATTTGAGGATACTATTTGCCAATATTTGTTTGGGCTAGAATTTATGAGGCCAGCCACCACAAAAGAGTTTTATTATAGATTGAGGGTTGTTAGGAGTAAGAAAACTAGGAGTGATGATAAACAAAGGGTGCAAAAGATACACTTAGAGAAATGGGTAGCTCAGCAAATAGCTAAGCTTGGTACTAATGCACCTAGGGTCAAGGGTAAGGGGAGGAAAAAATAACTTTGCTATATCTTGTACTAAAGTTTTGGTGGACCATTGTGAGGTACTGATTGAGTTCATCGTTTGTAGATAATGTACTCTCATGAGATCAAGTTTTATTGATTGCAAACTTATAGCTAGCTATGGCATAGACTTAGCCATGTCGATCTGAGTTGAGATTTACGAGAGTGAATTTTGTGAGTTCAACACCATTTTTTTCCCTGGCATAAAATAGATTGTGTGATGTAGCAGGATTGTTGGCTATTTAAGAGTTTTGTCATATGGTTCAGGGTACCTACATGGCTGATAATAGGTAGATTAAGAATGATGCCAACCCCATTGCGCTACTTAGACCAAAACATTCTACATATCAAGGAGCAACCCTCTTTAAGAGGCCTTCTGTTTAGCCTAAGCTTGTTGAGCGGCAGGTAGCCAACAGGTATAGCCTTCTTCTACAGCCGACAGTGAGGGAGATGACATTACTTCAGGCCTAGTTTGTACATTTATAGTACACTCTCACCCACCAATTTTAGGCATAGTTACTGTGCCACAAGATTTTTTACTACAGTTGGAGGATCAGTTGCAGGAGTTGACAGATTGCATGAGACATACTGACTACCTGTTAGCCAAGGTATTTGGTTACATCCAACCATGGGTGCGTAGAACATTAGAGGCATATACGGTGAGAGTGGTGGCTAAAATTACAACCACTGTACAATGGTTAACTAGAGAGTTTCATGAGCGTATTGATAGTTTTGAGGCTGAAATGGTCGACCAACTCCATGAGGCAGAGGTGCCTCACTTATTAGGCCTACGTGAGGAGATAGATATATTGAGATCAGAAGTACGCACTTTAGATGAGAGCAATATTCTTATCATTTCTTAGGTTATTCCTTAATTTACGTAGTTGCTTCCAACACAACTATTTTTTATTTTTGATCTATTTGTTGAGGAGGATAAGGCTCAATTATTGGTAAAAAGAGTGGATATGAGGAGGACGAGTAGGGTGAATTAGATGAGTTTCGGTGGGCCTTGAAGAAGTCCACTATAGAATCTATCATTCAGTTTGTTATTGATGAGCAGATACATATCCATATGGCATTGGGTTTCTCTTTAAGTCTTGCAACACTACCACCTCCTAGTGATAAGAGCCATGATTCCCCAGTTGGGGGCGAGCCGATTTCTAATACCTAAAGCTTTCAAATTTATACACCTATATCCATATATCTTTACTATTTAGTATGCACTGAGGATAACACATTAGTTTTAAGTTGGGGGTGGTAGTGTACCAACCACCCTTGGCTTTTATTATTGTATCTCTTATCCCCACTGTGTGGTATCATACTAGTCCTTACAAGCTTAGGTGTTGTTTTGTGTCATAATATGTTTTATGTGTTGTTTTGTTTAATTAGAATAATAAAAGCAACCTAAGTGCAGTAAAAATATTTTGTTTACTTTTATGTGTTTGAAAAATATGATACCCCTCCTAAAAATTATTTGAACTGTGTGTTGTTAGTGTATGTGTGACCATTGCTGTCTAGTTATTTCACTATGATTAAGGACTGAATAACCATAGCTTAGCATTGGATGAACCACATAGGTAGTAGTTAATAATGTAACCCTATACCCTGTCTATTTCAGGAATTTACCTAGTTCACTTTGTGAATTTTACCCTGATGTGCCCAGTTAGTCTTGCCTAATTTGTAGGATAGTTGGTTGGGACCTGATCATAGAACATATTGAATGAATCCACTCTTAGCCTAAAATACCAACCAAATAATAATAAGTGTCCCTTGATCCCTAATTTAAGCTTAAACTGACCTATTTTTTTGTTTTCCCCATTTCATCTTCCTATTTAATTACAATAAACCTTTTTTGGTCATAGTCCCTCCTTAGATACAATGTATCTCAACTTAGTCAAAACCACTAAGTTGAGGGTGGCTACTATAGGGATTCATAGTTACACATAGGTACGAAGAAGGGTATGGAATAAAGAAAGAAAGTAGGGTTGTATGTGCTAGAAAAGTATGAAAATTTTAAAAAATAAGAGAAAAAGAATGAAAAATAATAAGTGAATAAATTCATAGAATAAACAAAACTACACCCAATCTGAATAAGCAATAACGGAGAAAAAAACCTAAAAGAATCATAGTTAAGTAATGGAGACAATAAATTAAGTATAGTGCCAAGGAGGGTGAGTTACTAGATCCCATATGTACCATACATGCCCCCAAGACTACATTATAAGACTATAAAATTCCTAAAGTTATCATAGGCCAACTGTCCGAATAACTAAGGTATAAACTAACAAGGGAAATCCTATGGTATTTTATGCACACTGCTTGATATTCTTTGAGTGTGCCACTGCTTCAATGTAGTCCCTGCATTTACATGCATTATGATACTGCGATAATTGTGACTTCCTTATTGTAAGTTTACTTTGGTTGTATTGTTGATTTCTTAGTTGTTCAGGTAGTGTAAATTTGTTTATTCCTAATAAAATTCCATCACTTGATTCCTTTATGTCATACTATTTTCCTATAGGAATCCACACAATTGTTATGAAAGTACAAATATGAGAGGGTAAGAAGTTTTAGCTAAAATGTGTTGATTGGAGTAGATGCCTTACGTTTCTTTTAGTTAAGCATCGTGTTAAGCAATTATGTGTTAGTTACTTGAGGACATACAAACATTCAAAGTAGAGGGTGTTGATGCGCCATGGTTTCATGGCTTTAAATGATTAAAAATAGAAATGTTGCAAGTACTTAGGTACTCTTATTATATGTGATGTGATTTTGTGTTAATTTTGCAGGAAAATACAACATGGAGCCTAGAATAAGGAAAAAAAGATGTAGAAGATAAGAGAGTACTACCTATGAGACTACCTATGACCTTAGGAAGTACCTAAGAGCTCGCAAATGGACACATAGGTGCATGTTATGAAGATTCTTGAAGTTAATAATTAAATCTAATTCATATAAGGCCAATCTACGAGGCACAACTACAACCTACAACCCATAGATCACCTCGTAATTAAGGGTTCTGTAGTTTCAACATTCCGCCGATTTCCATGAGCCTACTTATAATGCGTAGGTTGCCTCATGGGTTGGTGCCGACTCAAGTTTCCAAAAATGTTTATGATAGGTTTTAGACGCATCTATAAATAACCTTTGGATGGTTTATTATCAGTTTACCCACTTAATACACTTTTTATATTGTTTTGAGTTTTGAGATACATTATTGATCTGAAATTATTGTTCTTGGTTCTTAGTGTTTGAAATTAATTTGAGATTTTGGGTTTTCATTATTATTCTTTGTAAATTCATTCTTACTCTTTAATCTATGGAATCTATGTGTGTTCTTACTATCTTGAGCAAATAAACCTCATAACTAGGGTTGTGGAAACATTGATGGATTAATAAAGCAACTATAGTGCAAAGTCATTCAAAATTGGTGTTCTTGCATTTATTGGGAATTCCTTCATTTTGATTACTTTCCTAATGGCCACAAGTGTTAGAAATTTTCCTATATTTAATAATTTCTTGGTAGAGAGGTAGATATTAGGAAAATAATATCAAAATAAAAATTTGAAGCTACCAACCTTCATCTAATTAACTGTAGACCGATAAGAGATAGTTAATATGAGACCAAGAATAAGTGTAATTAATGCGGCACTCTAAGACCAATAGGAAATTAGTAAAATTATCCAAACCAAAGGTCGAGAGACGTTAGGTAAATACACAACATGTTAAACTTTTCAAGAAAGGACTGTGATAGTTTAAAAAAAATTAACGTTATGTATATTTAAAAAGTCAGAGGGAATACAATACTAGTGATCATCTCATACTGATAACAACTCTAATTGCCCAACATTGTTACTGTTAGTATTGTTTTCACGAAACCACCTTTTTTACTTTCTACAGTTTCCATTTACATCATCAAGCTTGTGATAAATTTCTGACCTATTGCTTGTCGGATCAACCCTAACCTTATTTGTTTTTATTATTAACAACAGTAAATTTATACTTTATAAGAGGAGTAATTTAGGTGACATAATTTTTATAAAATGAGTTTCTAGGAAAAGCCTCTGTCTAACTATAAATTTCAGAAACTAAAATAAAGATTAAATAATATACTGATAACTATTCCTCGAATGATGAGGAATCATAAAAATATTACTGCTGAATGATACTGACTTGGTCTAGCTATTGTTGGAATGCTTAAAGAACCAAGCTATGATTTATGAAAAGTGTATGAACCATAATAAGTATGAATTCATCAATGATCCATTTATCTAAGAGAGACACTCTCAACTGGAGAGGGCCTTTTTGTAACTACGATGGCACATAGTGTGGGACTTGGGTTATCTAAACCTATGTTCTCTCAGTGCTAAGTACTACAACAAAGTGGAAGTAAAATGATGTATTGAGATGCTCAATAGTATTGATGTTATGATAATTAAATACAAATGCTTTATTTGAAAGTATTCTAAATCATAAGAACTGAAGAACTAACTATACAATTTACTATGCATTATAGCCTAGGTCATTGGACGCTATTTCTGAAGAATGCAACTAATCATGTCAATACTATAAGATTAATGTAAAAAAAATTTCACAACTCAAACCCAAAATTAGGAATATATCAATATAAAAAGAGTACATAGTCATAAGTATGTAATGATGCTTAAATTTATGTGAAAAAATATATTATTGGTTTATTAAGAGCAATAGATTGAAAGATAATAGATTTCACCCTTTCTAAAAGAAACACTAAACATAGAGAATGAATTAAGCTTTGGAATTGAGTTAACTTTTGAACTTAATATGTGGGGGGGGGGGGAACCTATTGGCAAAATCCCACATACCTAAAAGAAAAACCCTTGATGAAATCTTTGGAATTGATGTTGGAATATGAAGAACCCTAATTTTTGCTTGGAGTAGAGAAATCTCCTTTATATATTTTGCTAAGTGTAGGCTGAATTTCAAAGTAATGAGGGTCTTGGTGAATTTATGCCTTATTATTCATCCTTAGAATAGTTAAATGATCTAGTCTTGGTGATAAAATATTGGCAAAAGACCTAAAAAAACCTTTAAAAATTATAATAGTGTACAACAATTTCGTCTAATGATTCAGGTGACAAACTGTCAAACCCTTTATAACCCATTACTCCAAGCCATCACAAAATGACTAAATTTTTGTCTTATTGGTTAAGCATAAAAGATTACCTTGATGCATAATCATAGGTGTGATGGCTCATCATTCAATCCATCACACTCTAGAAGTCAAAAATCCTCTTGTAAATTGAGAAAACCTTTAACTCTGAGAATGGACTAATGAACGGTTCACAACATTGGAAATAAGGATCAAAATTTTATTATTTGGTGGGAATATATCTCAAAAATAATTTATATTATAGGTTTTATGGATGTTTGATGTTCACTACTAAAAGATTCTTCACAAAAATGTAATCGCTAGGAATGGTGTCAGCTCAGATATTAGATAGGCGTTATTCATGGAATTAGTATATGTCTAAATCACTTCTCATACTAACAAAACATGTTGTTCGATTTTACATATACTTGATGCATAGTTCTAATCCTATCATTCATTCTTGGGGTGTTATAGTAGTGAAACATGGGGTGTTACCATCCTCTTGATATCTTACATTAGATATATCTATGAGCTTAAAATCATCCCTAGAGGTCTATATCATATTGAATGATATCAATGATATCAAAAATTTACCTCGAGCCACCCATAATTGTGACTCAAATGAAACATAGGTAATCAAATAAAGGTAGCATGATTTGAGGTCCTACCCTAAAAAAATATATCCCTAATCAAAGCTTAATATTAAGTAAGCATCCTAAAACTAATGCTCAATTAAGAAAACTGTCTAATATCCACAAATTAGGACAATAATTTAGTAGTTCAAGATAAACTTATTCTTAACTAATAATTCACCTAACCAACGTGAAATTTATACCATATACTAGCTATTTGAGCTAATCCTTACCAATAACCTAGAGTTATCATATGCTATCATTCCCCTTCGACAAAGCATCAGATCATTAAAAATTTTTAAAATTTGCAATCTATATATTAGCACGAGACGACTAACGACATATATATAGATAATATATATTTTAGGATTGAAATTCTATCAAACATTATCTTTTGTGTGCAATAAATGAATTTAGAATTTTATCTTGATTACCATGCACGTATGTCAATAAAACTCCAATGCAAACATTTGGAGTAAATGAAATCCAATTTAAGCACTAAAACAACCCCAAAATCTCAAAAATTAAAGAGTGAATTAAATAATTTAAACTTAAAAATAAATGGAATTAGAATGGAAATTTCCATAATAAGCATGGGAATATCATGATGGACAAAAAACAAACCACAGGATTCCTTCTCCTATGCTCCTAAAATTTTGATTTTAAATGAAACAAAGTAAAACAAATTGACAGAGTATAAATATTTCTAAGGGTCCCCTTTTTGGGACCATAAGGAACCTATCGTGAACGAAAGTTTTCCCAAACCCAAACCATCATAAATATAATGGTTCCAATAGAGAATGGAAAGATAGAATCTGGATTAGGCCTAGAAAATCCTTATTCACAAATTTAAAGCCATCCTTTGTGAATGCAAGGTCAAGAAAACTTACCCTTTCTTGAATGTGACATACCTATCACAAATATGAAGGGAAAACACCCGACACCAATCCACTAGAAAAACCAAGTTCAAAATAAAATGTAAATATGCACTCACAATTAATTTGGATTCTCGTAAATAAAACCTGGATATTCTACCCCATTAAAAATATCATTTTAGATTAAATGGAATATTAAAGCCTAGAGACTCGATTCTAATTTTGTGCATCCTTTCCATTTCAATACCTCCAGTAGCTTTTATTTAGTATTTTTTTAATATGAGGATGGTTGTTTGGCTCTTAGGGAGTTAAACTAAGGTTTAGGTGAGATTTTTAGTTTTGGATCTTTTTTATTGAAAGAGTTTCACATTGATTAACATTCTCAAAAAACAAACTCACATGGATATTTAGTTAATTCAACAAGATTTTGAAGGTGGTTTTTTGTTAGGGCACCATTGAATTAGGCCTAGCAGCTTTCACACTTATTTGGGGTACTTGGGAGGATTTAAAGTAATTTTTAAAAAGTGCTATTTTGATCAATATTTTAGCAAAACAAAATATAGTAGTAATTTTGTAATTTATTAGGTCTACAATGTCGTTACAAATTTGGTACTGTATTTGATTAACATCCATTGGACATCAAATATGTTTTAGTGGTTCATTCGGGACATTAATTTTTTGGATTGAAATACTAGTGCATCATCTTGTGTGGAGCATGGCTAAATTTGGCCGAAGGTTTATGACTCTGCTAACACATGATAACATCAGTGGCCATCGCTTCAATGATCCTTCTTTGTTGTTACACGAACTCTTCAATGAAATTTTTCCTACTTTGGCGGATCTTTGATTTCTTAGTGGCATCCACTTCTACAAAACAAACACTGCATTATCGATAATTCAACTATAGTGAACCCTTTACAAAATCAGCAGTAATAGTGAATTTTAATACCCTATTTCCTTCATATAGACATATGTTATTATCTTCATTCGATAGTTCAACAAAGGAATTTTGGCATCTATTTTTTATTATTTTTATAAATTATAAGTACCACATCTCCAACTTTATGTTCCATCACATTTTCTAGTGTAATCCTTGGTTTTCTCTAAATGAATTAGAATTTTTTGGAAAAACTGAGGTTTAAATAGGGTTCCATTTTCTCTAGCCTTTTGGGCATGTAGTACTTATCCTTGGGAGAGAGTAATTATGTTCAAACATTATTTTTATCGACAGGCCCTAAAGTGTAGATTTTTAATATTTTTTTGAACAAATTGAGAAATTATGAATATAGATGTATTATTCTTATGTTTACTTTTGGATTATTTTATTGATACAGTTGAAGTTATATTAGGCTTTAGGGAAGAGAAAGGTTTTTTGTAATGGCTTAAGATCGGTTGTTCATCCTAGATGTAGGTTAAAGTTTCCTTTCTTTACACTTAGCTCAATATATGGAATAGATTATAAATTTCATATTTGTTAAAGGATTGGGTAGTTAGTATTTGTCTTATTTCAAATTTATGAATTCGTTGTCCTATTTGGGGTTATTAGAGTAGAATTCTTTCCTGAGACTTAGTTTGTGTTGCTTGCTTAGTTGTAGGCTTATATTACAAATATTATTGTAGGTTTGAGGTAAATTGCATTTCTATCTATTTTCCTTATGTTGTGAGAAACTGACACCTACTCTTAAGGATTTATCTGGGAATCCATCCAAATTGGCAATGGCTATAGTATGAAGTTTTTGTTTTGAAAAGATTATATAACTTCTATTAATTAATTTTGTCTTTTGAAATAATTGTCTAACCTTTATCACTATTTTTATTTTTGATAGTTCCACCACCTTGAAGATCCAATAAGGAACGTTTTTAGAAAAATTAGTGTTTAGTTTTCTATTGATATGTTTGAGCCATGATCTGGGCTACCCGAGATATAATTATAGGCTTTCCTTTTTGCATTTGTTAAGTATCTCAAAATTCTAAAAATGGGCAAAAATGTAGAAAATGACCTAGAGTGTCATTAAAATATACACTGCTAAAAGAACTTTCATCCATAAATGTAAAGGATTAGGATGTACCTGAAATCTCAAACAAGTCAGGATACTTGGTCCATATCTCAATCTCGATTTCACAAGTATCCTCCTCTACCGGGGGGAGGGGGGTCCTCCGCTAAACTTAACTACTAGAATGTATCTACAGAACAACCACCTGACATCAATGGCTATTATAAATATCGGCTCCTCTAGGAAGGTCAACATCAGATATATCTGGGATGTATCTCCGCTATATAGAAATATAGAAACCAGATGGAGAGAAAATCCTAGGGGTAAGGCTTAATCATAAGACACATCACTAACTGTGTAAAAAACTTCAAAGTGTCCAATATTTTTAGGGTTAAGCTTGTCTTTCCTCCCGAACATCATCACAACTTTCTTGCGCGATACTAGAAGGAATAACCGATCATTAACTCTAAATCTCAAGGCATGAACCTAATGCTTTGCATAAACCTTATACCTGCTCTAAGTTTCTTTCAACCATTCTTGAATCACCCAAACCATATTCAGTGACTCTTTAAGAAATTCTATACCAATAGGTCTAATCTTGGAGGTCTCAAACCACCCAACCGTTGAACGACATAGCCAACCATCAAAGACTCAAAAGTTAGCATCTAAATTTTCAAATTGTAGCTATTATTATATGCGAACTCCGCCAAAGATAATTGTTTCTCTAACTGACCTCAATAATCCATAATGCAGGCTTAGAGAATATCCTCAAAAACATGAATAGTTTACTTTTACTTTATATTGGTCTTAGGATAGAAGGTTGTACTAATGTCCACACAAGTAACAAACTCTATCTGAAAAGCTCTGCAAAACAAATAACTGAATACCGAACTTTGTTCTAAAATAATAGATATGGTCACTCCATGCAAATAGACTATTTTATGAACATAGATACGGGCTAACTTCTCAGCAATGAAGGATATCATAATCATAATAAAATGCACTTACTTGGTAAATCGATCCACAATGACCCAGATACCATTGGAACAATAGGAGGTGTAAGGCAAAAAACTTCCAAAGTTCAAGCTAATCTGCTCCCATTTCAACTCGAGAATGGCTAATATGTTAATTAAGCTACCAGGTCCTTCTGAAATATATAGACAATGAGTTACAAAGTCTACCACATCACTCTTTATACCACTCCACCAATTATGCTACCTTAAATCTCAATATATCTTTTCTTTACCTAAGTGAATTTAATACCTGGAGTTGTGAGACTCTTGCAAAATCAAGTGAATCAAATCCCCAACCCTCGAAGCACAAATATGGCCATCAAATCTCAAAACATGCTCAGAATATATAGTATCACTCTTATACTCAACACTCAACACAAATAATACAAAGTATCAAATCCTCAAAATAACGATACAAAATTAGCTCGAATAATAAAGACCTTGCCTCAACAATAGAAAGAATCCTCATGTGGTTTGAAGAGTTAAGACATAGCATCAAGTTGGCTAAGGACCTGACATCCCATGCCAATGGCCTATGCAAAGCTAAGATAAAAAAAAGCTATCCATACACATCCTATTCCAGCTCAGGCATATACTACCATGTTTGCCTTTCCCAAATAATACAAAATAGAGAGGTCACAATCCCTAAGAAACTTCTTCCATCTATGTTGCCTAGAAATAAGCTTTCTCTTGGTCATAAGATTCTAAGGACTATAATGATCCCTAAGGATCTCACAATTCACATAACAAACATAATGTTTCCATATCTTCAACTTGAAAATGACTACCGCCAACTCCAACTAATTAGTGGGGTAGTTTCGCTCGTGCACCTTTAGCTACCTTGGTGAATAAGAAATAACTCAACCCTGCTACATCAACATAAAATCTAACCAAAAACCTAATACATCACAATACATGGTGAATCCTTTACCTTCGATAGAAAGAACAAAAATAGGCGATGAGGTGAGAAAGAACAAATGCTCAGCTCACACTCCTTAGATCACCAAATAGGAACTCCCTTCTGAGTCAATACAATAATCAGCTCTAATTTAGTAATAAATCTCTTGATGAATAATCTGTAGTAACAGGCCAAACTAATGAAGCTACAAATGTAAGATGGATATGTTGGCCTAGCCTAGTAACGAATAGCCTTAAGTTTTGTTGGATCCATCATAATCCCATTCTTAGATACCATATGTCCAAGGAATGTTACCAATTCAATCTAGAACACACACTAAGAAAATTTGGCAAAAAGCCTATAATCTGTCAAAGTATGGAGCACAATCCTCAAATGTTGAAGGCTCCTCTTTACTACTCGAATACATAAGAATGTCATTGATGAATATAATCATGAATGAATCCATATAAGGTCTAAACATGTGGCTTATCAATTTCATGAATGTGGCTTGGGAACTGGTTAAACCAAAAGATATCACTAGGAACTTATAATGACTATATCGAGTCATAAAAGTTGTATTTGGGATATCCTCAACTTGAATCCTAAACTGATGGCAACTAGTCCTCAAGTAAATTTTAGAGAACACCATTGTACCCTAAAGATTGTCAAACAAATCTTCAATGCAAGGTATAGGCAACCAATTCTTCATTCTCATCTTATTAAGCTACTTGTAATCAATACACAAATCCATGCAACCATCCTTCTTCTTCACAAACAAAAAAGGACTACCCCAAGGAGTCACACTTGTTCTAATTAAACCATTATCCAGAAGTTCCTTAATCTAAGATTTTAACTCCTTAAGCTCTATATGAGCCATACATTAAGGTGCCATAGAAATAGCTCGGGTTCCTAAATTAATATCAGTAATAACTCAATATTTCACTAAGAAGGAAGAAAAGGTAGATTGGTAAGAAAAATAATAGAAAACTCATGAACTATAGGGACAGAGTCAAATGAAAGACACTTGTCACAATCATCATAAATATACGAAAGATAATACTCAAAAACCCCTAGAAATGTCTCCTATCCTCAATAAAAGAAATAATACCTATCAGCTCACGACTAATAACTTCATCCCCATAATCAGTGGAATACTTGGCTTGGCTAAGGCAATGGTCTTGGAAAATAATCCTAGAATGCAAAATGACATCAAAATCCACTATGTTAAATCTAATAAGGTCATCTTGACTATCAAACTCTATAATAGTCAAAATATATGACCTATAAACCTTATCAACTATTAAAGAAAAACCCACGAGAGTAGATACATATAAAGGCACAAATAATGAATCCCTTGATAAATCTAACCTTGGGGAATATTAAGAAGGCACATAAGAATAAGTGGATCTCGCATCTAATAAAGCAGAAGCTGGTGGATGGCACACTAAAATTGTAACTCTAATTATAGTATTTGAAGACTTAACCTCAGGTGTATTAGGTACTACATACAATTTTCAATGCCCGCTACCTAGTTGGTCTCTTGATGGACCTCCTATCCTAATGTGATGAGAAGCTCCATGAGTATCCTAGGGATAACCTTTTTGACCCTAAAAACCCCCTTTAGGTAGGGGCTGAGCTTCCTAAATCGGTGGAAACCTATAAGCTAAACGAACTATTTTTCGATTATTAGGGAACTCTCTTATGAAATGGCTAAATACACAAAACCATAATACGCCCCAGTCACTGAACTAAAATTAAAAGATCTAGCAGACTATAAATAACTACCTATCATGACCCGAACTAGGGCCTAGCCATAATGGATATTTCAAGTCCACCAAGGACCAGAGACCACCCCCAATTTCCTAAACAACCAACTTCCTTGCACTCCGTGTCGAAATAAATTATGCGCATATAGCAAGATAGCTTATAATAAAACTTATGATATTTTATTATATGTCTATACCAACCATTAGTAATCGAAAAATTTTTTGTCAATAAATAATCAACCAAACCACCCTGGTCCATAATTATCTGACAGTGTCTCTAAAAAGTGAAAGTCAAAAAAATATCAGGACATGCCCCTATCAATAGCCAAACCACTATCTAAAGAAAGCGTGAACTCATAAAAAGTAAACCATAATATGAAATGGGATCTTTCCATGGATGGATGCTTACCATTTCAATCTGACTCGATAGTTTATCTTGAATCCAATAACTAAGCGAGAAATGTAAAAGTATAAATAGTTCCTACATCACGTTACTATACATCATCCAAAAATGGTTAGTAGTTGGAGCGCTAGTAGGTAACACAGGGGTAGAGAAATAATATAATTCCATAATAAAAGTCCAAAACCAATACAACATTCAATGAATAATATAATACAAAGTAAATATACATATATATGTAGTACCACATGCTGGAGTAATGGACAAGCCATATCATAAACTTCAAGGACCTTAACCTTGGTTATTTAGCATAATTGTCTTATAACAAGGAACCCACGAGCTATATGGGTCCATCTCTCCCCTAACTAGAGGGGACCCAGTGTGTGTAGCTGCACGAACTAGAGAATATTCTTATCCATTTATGACTTTATAAGAGACTCAAACCTCCCGACATAATCAAGATGACATAAGAACAAATGCATAAAAAATGGGGGACTCAAACCTCCTATTTATATATTCATTATAGGGAAATTGTACCACCCGGTCATTTAGACACCTGTACTGGCTAGTGCAATTTTCAGTATTAGTACTTCAGGACCTCCATTTTCACGACCCAGTGACATATTCCACTTTTAAACCTAATTTAAACTTTAATATGCATCACTATTTATAAATCCATTATATATATAGGCACCCCATTTGAATCATGATACAACCTCACTTGCAAAGATATTGTATTCCATAACAACAATTTAATCAATTGGGACTCAAATGATTGCCCAACAAGGATATCACGTTATTTTAACATTTGGGACTTGAACCTATTTAGCCAATCAAACCCCAAAGATATAATTGAAATCAATATAGGGCCATTAAGGAATTCATAAAGCCATTCATCATTCATTAACCATTATATTCCAATGCATTAGTTCACACACAATTCAATCTCGTGACAAGATTATTCTCATTAACAATTTTTCAAACAGGTTGAGGGCGTACCATTGCTAAAGCCTAAATTAAGGTAAAAACCATAAAATTGGGGGTTAACTGTGATCCCTTAGTTAAATCAACATTACCATACATCCAAATGCATAAAAACCGTAATCAGAGTATGGAAAATCATAATTAAACTGTAGGAAACATTATTTAAAAATAAAGATTCAAAACCATCAACCCTAATTTCAAAACACATTCCATTAACACATGTGCAATACTTTAAATCAGATGCTTTTAAAAAGTAACAATGAGAGACGAGTCACATGCATGAAACAAGAATATTTTTTGAGACAAATCTAACATTGAGGCATTAGATGACTAAATTGGTGAAACCTTATAATGAATTACTAGATATAGAGAGAATAAAGTGAGTGTTTAATCAGTGAAAGTGTTGACTAAAGCCCAGAAGGTGTTTTATGTGAATGGGGTCTAATGGGATTTAAGTGGGAAATGTCTAAAGTGCCCTCATCTTAAAAGTTGTAAAAGTGTTGTCCTGGGTTACGAGTTTACCATCGGCTCATAACCACTCCTTACAACTCATTACCATAAGTCATAACAAAGATTGTGACGTATAACCTATATACTAGTGACCTTATGATTCGATTAACCAACCAGTAATGAGACCCTATCACTAGTAGTGTCCATTAGTAGCTAATACAGTACCCAAATAGATCAAACATTGGAAATCATATAATTTTACCCCACGACTCATAACATGATAATATGACTCATAGTGAGCCACTCATACTCAAAGAAAATCATAGATACTAACTTTCTTATTGGGTTACCACTTGGGTCAATAGGACCAATAACCAAACCCTACGAATTGAACCCCATGTTGTACCTAGAAGAGTAACTTAAGAACCATCCACTTTCCACCTTACGATAGGGTCACATGATCGATCAAGACACCGATGACTCATAGGGTGAGTCGTAATCAAGGCAGTAAGCCTAAAGCTCCAAATTTCAAGGGCCTAAAATTCTGAGGCATTACATCCTTCTTCACATGGATCATTTGTCCTCGAATTATAGCTCAAGGAAATTTCTAGCACGATTGTACTCCAACTGCCTCTACTTTTACCTTTAACAAAGTTTAAAAGAAAGATGCCAAGAAAATCACCCTTTTCTTTATCAAAGTTGGAAAACAAAAATGTTAAGAACATACATACCTCCAACATGAATTTTCTAAGTAAAGAAATAAGAATGGGTACTAGGACTTCATGTACCTTTGGGGTTCCCAAGTTGCTTCTTAAACCTTTTGGTTCCACTATAGAACCTTAACCGAAGCTATGTCCTTTGTCAGCAACCATCAGACTTGCCAATGTAGAATCCACACTAAAAACTCCTCGAAGAACAAGGAATAAGACATACTATTGCTCACCAAAGAAATAACCAATGAAAGATCCCCCACGCATTTCCCTAACATAGATACATGGAACACTAGGTGAACAACAACAAAACTGGGAGGCAATTCCAACTCGTGTACAACATCACCAACCCTTCTCTACACCATATAAGGACTAATATATCAGGGGCTAAGCTTCCCCTTCATTCCAAACTACATCACTCCATTCATGGGAGACACCTTAAAGAATAACCAATCCCTAATATCAGATTACAAATATCTTCGCCTCACGTCGGCAATGGACTTTTAGTTACCTTAGGTGATCTTGTGCCTATCCAGAATCACCTTCACCTTTTTCATAGCTTGGCAACAAAATTTGGGCCAAACATCTTTACCTTGCTAACTTCAAACCACCCAATAAGGGATCTACATATCTTATCGTACAACAACTCAAATGGACCCATAGCAATTGTAAAATGGTAAATGTTGTTATATGCAAACTACCACCAAACTAGATCAGACTAGCTCGAACCATGTCCACCAATGTATGAATTATTCTCTGTTGCTATCCATCCATTTGGGGATGAAAAACGGTACTAAGGGTCACCTCTTTTCTCAAAACCCTAAGAACAGATTATAAAAAATAGGATGAGAATACCTACCTCTATCAAAAATAATTAAAATCATAGCACCATGATATCTAACAAACTCTTTAAGGTACAACTTGGCATAATCGTCACTGGAATAATTTGTCCCCATAGGTAAAAAGTCAGCAGCCTTGTTCATCCTATCTATGATGACCAAATAGAATCAAACTGATTCCGAGATTGCTGAAGACAGGTAACAAAATTCATATTAGTTACCTCCCATTTCCGTAATGGAAACTTGATTTCTTGAGACAACCCATCAGGCTATATGTTCTCTATCTTTACTTGTTGTCCACTATTCATTTAGCCATAAAGTTGGCTAGATCCCGCTTTATGTTATTCCACTAATATATATCGTTGATATTATGATACATTATTGTGGAACCGAGATGAATCATACACCGAGATTTAAGGAACTCATCAAAAATCCTACCTCACAATCCATCAACATCAAGAACAAAAATTCTTTGGTACCTCACGGTACCATCACCACTAATTTTTAAAGACATCACCCTCTGCTTGCCTACATTACCTTGATTTTCATCAAGATTGGGTCTAATACCTATTTCTTCTTTATTGTACGATCAAGAGATGATTGTGCCACCTGTTATGTAAATATGCCACTATCCTAAGAGTCCAAGAGAGGAACTCCAAGTTTAGCCAAACAATGAATATCTTTCTCTAGTTCCCGCTTCTCGTAATCTAAATGTAATATGCTACCCATAAACAACCTGCTTAGAGCATCAAAAACCATGTTAGCTTTACCTAAGTGGTAGTGAAGACTCATATCATAGTCTTTCAAAAACTTAAGTCGTCTTCTTTGCTTGAGATTAAGGTTTTTTTGCATGAACACATACTGGACGCTCTTATTATCAAAATAGATATGAATATTGACCCCATATAAATAATGACACAAAATCTTCAATACAAACACCATAAATAATAATTCCAAATCATGCGTTGGATAGTTCTTCTCATGCACCGTTAACTCTATAGTATAATCTGATATGACTTTTCTAAGTTGTATTAGCACACAACCAACTCTCACTCGAGATGCATCACAATAGAGAACACAACCATCAGTGCCCGCATTCAGAGTCAAGATCAGAGCTGAAATCAATTTATCTTTTAGTTTCTCAAAACTACCTTCGCAAGAATCAAACAACAAGAACATTACCTTTTTATGAGTTAACTTGGTCAATGGTGTAACTATAAAAGAGAAACATTCGATAAACCTTTATAGTATTCGGCTAAACCCAAGAAGCTCTAAATATCAGTTGGAGTAGTAGGTCTTGACCACTTCTTAACTAGTTCAACCTCTTGTGCATCCACTATGATCCCCTCACTAGACACCATTTGACCTAGAAATGTGATAGTGTTCAATAAGAATTCACATTTCAAGAATATTCCATACAACTGCAGATTTTCGTAGATCTATAACACAGTACGGAGGTTATCAAAATGATCTGCCTCGCTCTTCGAGTACACTAAAATGTCACTAATGAAGACAATTATAAACAAATACAAAAACTGATAAAAACCCCTATTCATCAAGTACATAAATTCCACTGGGAATTGGTCAACCCAAAATGCATAACCAAGAATTAAAAATGACCATACCAAGTGCAAAAAATAGTATTAGGCATATCTACCTCCCTAATCTTTAGGTGATGATACCAAAATGAAGGTTGATATTAGAGAAAAATTTGGCACCTTGAAGCTGGTAAAACAAATCATCTATCCTAAAAAGAGGGTGCTTGTTCTTTACTGTCACCTTATCCAAATGTCTGTAATCAATGAACATACGAAGGCAACTATCCTTCATACATATGAACAAAATAAGTGCACCCCTCAAGAAGACACAATGATGAATGAAACCCTTGTCTAAGAGATCCTTCAACTTCTCTATAATGTCCTTCAACTTAGCTGGAGCTATTTGGTACAGAGGAATAGAGATAGTATGAGTGTCCTAAAGAAGTTCAATACAAAAATCAATCTCCTATTGGGAGGGACACTACGAAGTTCATCAGGGAAGACTTCAGGAAACTCATTTACCATTGGGACAGAATGTGAGAAAGGGTTCTCCAAGTCATAATCTTTAAACTAGACGAAATAATAGAGACAATCCTTCGAAATCACTTTACGAGCTCTAAGATATGATATAAACCTCACTCTAGGCACTAGGCCACTCATTAATTGACTTATTAGGGAATTTAATCATGACCTTATGGGTCGAAAAGTCTAAGGAAAAATGGAACAAGTACAACCAATCCATCCCCAAATGACATCAAAGTCTACCATGTCCAACTCAATTAGATTTTCCAGAGTCTCTCTATTGCCAATAGATATGACACAACTAATTTAGACTATTCTAGCAAGCAAAATCACCTGCTAGGGTAGAGACATAAAAGGGGTATGATATTCACTCAGGAAATAAACCAAAATAGAAAAACACAAATGGGATCACATAATAAAGTATGGACCCCAAATCAAGTAAATATTACAAATCATGAGAAAAAAGTTTCAACATACCTGTAAAACCTTCATAGATGCCTCAAACTCCTGACGAGTAGTGAGAACATAATGATTGTTCCGACCAGTGCAAAAGATAAAAGTGGAACCCTTTGGTAAAGGAGCAAATGAAGAGTCAAAAAAGACCTTCTTTTCCCTAGAAGAAACTCTAACGGTTCAATCCCGTTGTATATGTCCAATCTGACTATAATTAAAACCTAGTATCCTCTGTTTCTCATACTTAGTAATTTTGAGCTGCCATACCCAACTAAAAAGGAGTGGAATCCAAACAATGAGTCTCAACTAGGACCATATTAATGGGCCTCTCCTTTCAAGTAATCAAGAATTAATAAGGATCCTCGTCCAGCACAGTAGAAAACCTAGATAGATCCAGTCTAAAAAATTTCACCATTATCTTATAATCAAGAATTGACATAGCATGTTCGGAAACTACCCGGTGAGAAACTAACAATGCAAGAGGGACCTCAACTCTGGTAGCCATATCTACAAGTTATGCCCTCACCTTTGTAACACTTTGATTAGTAGACTATTAACCATTAGATAGTGCATCACAAACAAATTCCAAAATCTAAACCAATGCATCTATGAGCACTGAAGAAGAACTAAACCATAATGGAGCTTCGCTAAGGTGGGGGAATATTTGGTTTTGGAGGAAGAATAGAGTCTTTTAAAGGCCCTCTATATAGATCCATATATAGGGATATATTTCTATGATATTATCAACCTCTAGGTCTTTATGAATAGTGAACAGATCCCTAAGTTCAGACTTGAGATCCTCATCCCGTGTGTCATCTCACGTATCCTAGCCACATAAAAAAGAGTGAAACCAAAGGAATCATTAGAAGCGTACTCTGAATCTTAGCATAAAATATGTGAAAGAAGCAAAGAACTCCTTAAAATTTCCTGTAGCCTCCAAAATATAAGAATCATGTCATTATTCTAATCTGTGGGACACTACTAGACACTTGCTCTTGTACAAATAATAGTGGTGAATAAAATACTCTGATGCCAGTTTGTCACGACCTCCTTCATGAGTAATGATGGAAACTACTTTATGCCATATGTAGGTAAGCCAAACCATAGCCCAGAGCTATAAACAATGGAAAATATATTAGAAAAGGCATAAAATCTTGATATTTATAAGTATAGATAAGCCAAAAGTAATAGTCTAGAAAAAAGATAAAATATCAATAACCATCCCAGGACCTAGTAGTTTCTATAAAAAAGCCACTAGCAAAGGAAAATATAAGTGTTATATTAGTAAAATACATTAGTCTCAAATGATGAAATAGAAGATACAGTTAGATAAAGAAGAAAAAGAAACCTGTAACTATTAGAGCTCACCCTATAATGGAAACTCAAAACATCACAATCGAAACATCAGCAACAACCACTAATACTCAGATATGCCCCAAAAATGTATAAAAGTGTAGTATGAGTACTAAAACAATGAACACTCAGTATGCATCATGGACCGGCTCTGCTAAATCATGGCATAAGAATTATAAAAGTGCAAGATAAATAAGTTAAGTTGAGGATACAAGGGAAAACCTGGAATGATGCTCTTACACTATAAATAAATAACAAGAACAGAAATAATATGAAAGAAAAATTCTACAAGAATGCCCCCATAAGATTATTCTATGGAAATATAAATAACTCAATGCGGTACCCCATAAACCCAGAGGGTGCAATCAAGGAAGTAAATAATTCAAATTTCATAAATTTACCAAAAAAAATAGGTTATAATCACTTACTGCTAGACTCATATCAGAACTCATACCATCATCATCATCTGTTGAACTTGAACCATAACTCATGTCAACAATTTCCAGTCTTGAGCGAAATTTGACTTTAATAAAAATCATCAAACTTAGTCTGGAACTAGCGTCTACTTTGAACTAGCAATATAGAATAAAAACAAAAAATCTAGTCTCTTCAACTATAATATATGTAATTTTAAGAAATAACATACCCAGCAAGACTAAGATGAGCTAAAAAGAGTCTTAGCCTAAGGTTAGGCAGAAGGGCCCACTTCTGATCTCCAAATTTCATTGTAAGGCAAATTTTACCCTAGACTACCCTAAGGTATCTAAACTAACTAATTTATGTTGATGATGCCACAATTAGCGCTAAGATGGGAATTATCTGTAAGCATAGATAACTAAGTCAATTGTGCCTAATTTATAATGTCATAATAGTAAAAACAATCCAAATAATACAACTTTTACCAATTATTCCTCCAAGACCTAATTCCCATCCCATATCAGCTAAATTATCATAAATATACTATGAATTAGCTAAATCTATGAGAAAAGAAACCTAGCCTACCTGGACGCCTAAGATATGTCGAAAGAAGTTCGTTAAACTTTTGATTTCCCCTTTTAAGAAGTTTCTAAAAGATCGTACTCTATAGAAATCATAATCTACTCATAAAATGAGAATAATGACACCCATAATCTACTTTTATGCTTCAGATAAAAAATCACACATATTCTATTTTGGGCCTATTTATGGAATCAAACTTTTTAAATTGAAAAACTACCCCTTTATGGTCAACAAACATTTTCCCTCAACAATGGGTAAATTCCAAGATCAAATAGTACTACAATAAACCCACCATTATTCTATGGATTTTAGGGAAATTATGAGAAATTAACAATGGATTTGATTAAACTTTACAATTAATTTGTGAAATAAATGTGATTCGAGCTTACGGATACCCCAAAATTACCTTGTTATATTTTACCTATGTTTTCATATCTTTAAAGATTTGACACTATTGAAAATTGTTGTAAAATGGGAGAAAACTAGTACAACCAAAAAATCAAGGGTTATGAAGGCAGTTGTCATGATGAGCCATGAAAAATATACCTATCATCGAAACTAATATAAAAAGAAGAATTAATAGAAAAACCCACAACAAGACTTGTAGAGTGGAGTCTAACCACACACATATATAGTAAAAGAAAAAATACATAGTCAAAGATACCAATATAATACCTCAGAACCTGGTGTCACAGTGTAAGAAATACTAAATACATCTAAAATATGAAAGATAAAATAATAGTTTTGCAAGGATCAAAATCTATCTTAGAATATAATATAAGACATGAAATAGATAGGAAGAGGTAGTAGGACAACTAATAAATCATGGGACACCACTAACTCAGATATATTCTAAACGTTGCCAGAGTGAGCCATTCATGCAGCGCACACATACCTGGATTTGCACGGAAAGGGCAGAGTAGGGATGAGTACAATCCACTTGTATTTAGTAGGTGTTATAGGCTAAGAAAGTAAAGTAGAAAATAAAGCATATAAACACAAACTACGGTCATGTCACCTGCAATCACACAATGTCCTAAACGGTAGAAAACACTATCACCATTAAATATTTTAATATACACACATATAATAAATCGGGTCGAGAATAGAAAATCAAATATGCACGTACATAAAATACAAGTATAGGAAGATAGAATAAATGAATAGATATCATGTCAAAGACATAAATACAATCACAATATAAGAACAATATATGAAATGCAATGAAGATGATGATGATGATGATTATAGGATGCACGAGGTCTTAGCACAACCTACGTATAAATCTAGGACCCATGGGGCGTTCATCAACTCGTATACAACCAATAACCTATTCCAATATCAATACTTCTTACCAGCACATACATAAGTGGAGGTTTTTTTTAAAGATGTTACATTTTCTGTTAAAAAAAGCCAACATTAAAGTATTTCCATGGTTGTACCAATGTTTGATGAATGAATATGATATGGGAATGTAATGATCACAACTTTTCATAATGAGAATATCCAATATCCAACTAATGTACAAACTTTATTAACAAAATATACACAAGAATAAACCATCCATCTAAGACAATATAATCAAGAAATAATCAAGTGAATCATACAAGAAAGTTATATTGATACACCATAATTCAAAAAATCTTGGCTTTTTTTCTCAATTAAAAAGAGTTTAACCGAAAATGCATATATCATTACCGGTTCAATAATATCATATAAGACCCCACAAAATTACAAATTTAATAAAGTTTAAATATCATTGAATATTACCAACATAGGACCCTACACAAGCACATAAATACCCAAACATATATCCATGATACAACCCTATACCTATAGCATGCTTTTAAATTATTATTAACTACCCAACAAACTCTGAAGAAAATTAAGCCATAATCTACCTCAAATGGGGAAGCCAAAAATGATTAAGAATTTAACAACTCGCTTTCACCCAATGCACGGACCAAGAATCAGCTAAAACATACAATGTACAGAAACTATGTGTCAAAGAAAGTCAATGTGTAATGACCCTTTAGGTCATTTTTTGTATTTATGCTTATCTTCATTTTTTTAGATTATCCATAATTTAGGACTGGCAGTTGGGATGCCGGGAAATTTATTTATTTATTGAGCTAATTTCCTATTTAGAAGTCTTCGTTTGTTCCAAATGGAAATCGGGCAAATACTTTAGTGAAATAATCTTCAATGAAAATTATAAGTATGCTAAGAGATCTGGAATATCAATTTTCGGTGAGGTAGTGTAATACCCCGATCATTCCTTAAGTCTAAATCCATCTATTGAGTATATGGAAATGACTTCCAAAGTGAATGATGATTGAACCATGTAGAATTTTCCTAATTTTGAATTTTTTTCATGTAGAGCAATGAATAAGCTTTCCATCGATGCCAAATTCTCCCAAATACGACACTCGAGTGAAGATTTAGAGTCATTTTAGTGAGATAGTGTGCCACCTAGCACTTTAGCACGTCGTGGAGCCAGCCAAAATGGTAATTGTCATTTTCAGTGAGCCTCCGCAATATTGACGTATAGCAACAAGGCTCAATATTAGAATTGTCAAATTCCAATGCACCAACGCGATTCCACTACATCGCAGTGCCCTCCCAGGTCATAACCAAGGTGATAACGTGATTTCACTGCATCGCGCCACTGATCAGTTTCCCAATTGTCCAAATCTAGTAAAGGATCATGATCCTGGTGCATCGCGCTAGGGCCAAAAATTTGGCTCCAATTCTAGAATTTGCTCAAGGGTATTTTGGTCTTTTCTATCCGTTCTTACCCTCTATATATATATCTGAGTAGAGAATAGAAATTTATTTCTCTCCAATTTCTTTCCAAGAATATTCAAGAAGGTAGGGTTTTCTCTCAACACAAAAATCCAATCTTCTCCAAGAAAATTTAAGAACATTCCATAAATAACTTCAAGTTGTTCAAGATTTTAGATATCTAAGTCAAGGCATCAAGAAATTTAGCTCAAAAGTGCGAGAAAAAAGTTCCAATCAAGGTTCTTCATCTCAAAAATCATAATCAAGGTATGTAGGGCTTGAACAAGAATATCCTTTCATTATTGTACCCAAAGAATTGATTTTTACTATTGGAATTTCACGATCCGTGCAAGTGGGTTTACACCCAAATTTCTTTATTGATGATTTATGACATTTGAGTTGAATAAGTTTGAACTTATGATTATTTTACCATCACGTTTCTTAAATTGACAATTTATACCATGAGTCATATATTGTCATTTTATATTGATGATTTCTAAGCGATATAAGGCAAGGGTCATGAGTTATGCTTTTTCCATAAGAAGTTTGAGTATTGAATATATTTATCGATATTGAGCTTGAGAGTCAAAAATGAGTCCTATGATATTTTCTCGAAGCGTTTGATACTTGATACGATTTGATAAGCAAGTGTACTTGATGTTGGGAAACACTGTTTTCAGTTTGAGTCGAGTTAGGAATTCAAAAGTTATTTATGATTTAAAGATGAGAAATATTTAAGATGTGGTCTTCATGATAGACCATTGAGGTATTAAAGTGGATTTCCTAACGCGTTCTAAGATGAGTTTGAGAGAAGTATTTAGCACTGAACGAGAAGTTTGGGTTCAGTGCTTCCTACTTCCCCAGAACTATGTGCCACCATAGGATTATGATTTGAGGGCCAAAGTGCTGAGTTTGTGATTACAGAGATGAGTTTGACGTTATACTCCCTGTAAAGAGTATAACGCTACGGCCAATGTGGGGTTCCTTGGTTAGGAGGGAAAAATGTTGGACTCCATATGGCTCACATGATTTATGTCGGTTATAAGAAACTCCCAAGTCCACAATCGTCTAAGTTTCTTGAGTTACCGAGTCACTCAAAGTCACGAGTCAAAGATTTTGTGTTGAGTCCAATGATTTATGAGATTTATGAAGCATGTGTTATGATTGATGATTTATAAGAAACTATATTACAGTTTAATTCAAGCGAAAAGAGTCATTATTGTAAACATGCATGATTTTATTTTACACTTATGACATTATTTAAAAATAATACATACACCCCCACATACTTAATACATTCCCAAAGTATTGGCCCAAATATATATGTCTATGTGCTACATTGTCTCATAATGTAGGTACACGTGGTAGCGCACATACCATATTTAGTTAGTTTGCAGCTTCCAATCAACTGGTGATGAGTCCTTTTGATTCAAGTTCTTGAGTTAGTTATACAGTTCAAGAAGTATTGTATTTTCATATTTAGTCGTATTGAGCGTGGATAGATGGGAGTCATGACCGAGCTATCTAAAGCCAAGACCAGTAGAGGCTTCATAGCCAGTCAGTAGAAGTTGATGTATTCTGTTCCAGTTTCATTTTGAAAACGTAGTGTTGTAATCTTGTAAAGTTCATAATTGTATTGATCAAGTTTAGAGTTCTATGTTTTCACTGATTTCATATAGATTTTAGCATTTTATTCATTCGCTTATGAGTTGTACTAGCAGGAGGGTTAGCTTAGGGTCACTTGTGCCCCAAAGCACCATGTAACATCTTGGGACCCAATTTTGGGGTGTTACAAGTAGATCTTTATTTTTGGTCCTAATAGATCTAAGCTTATATCGACCTGTTGATCAAAAAGTGAAAAATTTGAATGTTTAGGTATGGGATGCATATTTGGTCAAAATGAACTTTCCAACGTATCCAAAATGTTGAATTTAGTGTGGTTACATATATTGTTACTAAAAATTGGATTGCAAATACATCTCGAGACATTGGACAAAATTTGGATTCAAATACCTAGTTTAAGCTATCATCTGATATAGCCAAGGCCACATTCAAAGAGGCTTTAGTGAAATAACAGATGCTGTGATTGTGGTCCATGTGTTCATAATTACGAGTACCAAGGGCATGATATTGATATTTAAATAGCCATTTTTGGCTAAGAATTTGTTGTTTTCTTCCTCTTTTGAGATCTTAAAACACTAATATGGTGTAATACCCTGTATTTCCCTAACTTAAATAAACCTTCAGTACATGGGTTACCCTCTATAAAACTTATGAAATACTCAGTATTTTTTCATTTAGAGCATGCTAATGCATAGGAAATTCAGTTAGTTTTTAATTGATATAAAAATTCTCCTAAATCCGATACCGGTTGAAGAGTTTGAGCCATTTTAGTAAAGCAGTGTGCCAATTTGGCCATCAACGCATCACGGAGACCAGCCAAATGGCAATTGTCACTTTTCAGTGATCAATCATGATATTGGTGCATTGCGCCATCCCTTAATTCATAATTGTCCATTTACCGTTGAAGCTATGCGATATCACCACGTCTTGGTAAACTTCCAAGTAGCAACCAGTGTGGCGACGCGATACCACTACCTTGCTGAAATGTGCATTTTCCCATTTATCATTTTCTAGAGACATGGCCTGATAGTGTTGCATTGCTCCAACATGCCAAATCGGGAATTTTCAGTTTATTTCGAGTCTCGGGATTTTTCAGTTAATTTCGAGTCTTAAATACAAGGGGTTTTTAAGTACTTTTCCCTCACCCCAGTTAGCCTAAACACGTAAGTAAGCCCTAAAATAGCACAAGTTCCTCATTATTTCTCTATTTTCTCAAGAATCAAAATATTCTTTCTCAAGAAAACAAACCCTAGATCAAAGAAATCAAGGTCAATCATAAGAATTTCTACAAGAACTTTAAGAATTAAAAACCCTAGTTTATTAGGTGTTCATCTATGGGTTCCATTAACCGTAGTATCCACAAACCCATTTTTTAAATTACATAATTGTTGATTTATAAATTACACAATTGAAATCAAATTGAATTCATGTTCATGTTATTGTTGGGTCTCAGTGCAATATTAAATTACAAGCTTTCATGAAATTAATCGTCATATGTGTTGAATTACATGATCTTTATTATAAACCCTTCAATTTACAATAGTATTTATGTAACCTTGATAATTATATGTGTGGACTATTCTATAACGAAAGCATGCTCCTGTAATACCCCGGGAAATTTTTCGCTGAAATTTTGTGCATAAAAATATTGGGTTCTATCTTCTAGAATAAATTATAAATGTTTCATATGGAATGTCTTAGGTTATGACCAACCATTGCATAGAGTATCGAATAATCTTTCCAATGATATATGGATCATCCAAAATGGACACCCGAGCGACGAGTTATGAACATTTTAATCGAACCGTGAATAGTAGTGAACAGTAAAACAAGCAGGGAAAAGTACTGAGACCTGTCGTATTTTTGCTCCAAGTTTAAATGATCATAACTCCTTGTACATAATAATCTGGGTGATCTACTATATATAAATGGAAATCTGTGCGAGTCCTTTTTCCAATAAAATTGGTTTCATCCAATTTTTCTATCGGAGCAAAAAGTTATGGTCGATCTACTTCAGCCTATGAAAAGCGAATTTTTGGGTCAACTTCAAACGCTTATAACTCTTCATACACAATGATATTTGTGAGATACTATATATCAGCAGAAATATATGAGAGTCCTCTTTCTAATGAAATTGGTTTCATCCAAATTGGATACCGAAGTAAAACGTTATGGTAGATCTACTTCAGACTATCAAAATAGTCCACCAAAGGACATATTCGAGAATTATTTGATTTTAAGGGGTGTTTTCGTCATTCCCCCTCACCGAAAATCCTTCCAAAGCCTATATTAAAGCCTATTAGAATCATTAGATGTTATATTTCATCAAATTCCCTAAAAAATAAAACCCTAAGCTCCTACATCCAACTTTAAGAACCTCCAAAGTTCACCATTAATTCTACAAATTTATTCAAGATTCCAAATTCCTAGTTCAAGAACTTTAAGAACCATGATTCAAAGGAATGATTAACATCTCAAAAATGAGTATCGATCTAAAGTTCATCATTCAAGGTATGTGGGGGTTTTCAATAAGAACTCTCTTTCGTTCTTGTGCCTAAAAGTAATTTTCTTTACAAAGGCATAATTGTTATTTGATTATTATGAATTTGAAGCATGAACCCATATATTGTGATGATTATTATGAAATCTTGATGTTTAGTATTTTGAAAGATGAATTTACATGTGTGGAGATATAAAGCATGAATCTTGATCGATATTTATCATGATTTTGATATTTGGGTCATGAGTCCCCATTGGAAATTTTTTTTTTTTTGAGAAAGTGTGTGCCATAAGCACGTTGATGTTGAATATTTGAGATATTTTGAATGATTTGAACTTTTGGTCTTAATGGAGTTGTTTTGAACCCGAGTATGAAAGAAATCCACAATGTGGTTGATTTTGATGGATGGGAAGCATGATGGCTCCTGATGTATATTTATATTACTGAAATTGTTTTATTGTGGATTATCTTTGAAATGATCTGATCTAAGTCCGAGAGAAATCTTTAGCATCGAGTGGAATGTATAAAGCGACCTTACTTCCCTAGAACTACGTGCCCCCGTAGGAGTAAGCCTAAGACTGATTTATATAGTGATCACTAGTTTGTATGGATTTGATATTGACAGTTCTACTCCGATAGCAAGGATAGGATGGCTCTCTCTAACGTGGATTATACGGTGGACTCCATATAGCTCACACGGTTTATGTTGGTTATAGGATCTCCCAGTGTGTGTGTGTTTCCTTGTGTCTATGGTGTATGATGAAGTGATTTGAAAGTGGAATGGTGAAAGTTATTCTTTCAAAAGATTTAAATGATATTTACATTATGAGAATTAATATTCTTGATGAACTGAAAGTGATTGACAAATTATATGATGACTCACATGTCTTATTGTACTTATTTCATCCTCGCATGATTATGATGATTTTATTCGGGCTATGTGAGTCTTTCATACATCCTGCATATTTCTTATAAATATTTATGATTTTGATGTTTATACAACTGCATACACCCCCATATATTCGGTTTCTTTCCATGGTATTGACCCACATCTTTGGATGTGGGCTGCATTTTCTTGGAATGTAGATTCAGGTGCTCAGTTCATGGTTCGACAGTGATTCTTTAGGCATGCTGTTGTGCATCCTCTATTGTGGTGAGTCCTCATGTTCTGAGGACATGATGTCTGATATTGGTTTCACAGAATTGTTTACATTTGATAACTGAGTATGAGTCAGGTAGGGTATTTCTCAATGGGTCACTGGTTTTACTAATTTTCTTAGAGGCTTGTCAGACTAGTATAGATGTTGGAAGTTGACTAATGAGTCATATTTTGTTATTTTTTGAAATTCTTTTATTCTTGGATGATGAATACTCTGTTGATATTTGAGGGTTATTTATGAAAACCCTGTTGATTTGTGTTGAACTAAATAAAAATGGCTGAAAGGGTTAGCTTGGGGCTACTCGTAGCCTCAAGCACCATGTGACACTCCGGGACCCATTTTCTGGGGCGTTACAAACTTAGTATCAAAGCCTAAGGTTTTAAGGTGTGCTAGGGAGTCTGACAGGCCGTGTTAAGTAGAGTCTTGATCATCGGTGTGTAGCGCACCACATCTATGATCAAGAGGCTACAAGACGTTTTAGGATAAAATGTGATTCTTTATTTCAAAAGTATATCGTGCTTAAAGTGTCTCTCTCTGCTATTGATTCGTGCTCTCCTCTTTAAAAAATATGCCTCCACGTTGAGCAAAAAGAAATAATGATGGTCATCAACCTCAACTCACTGACCCATTTAATGAAAACGTGTCTCCTACTGAATTTTAGGAAGCCTTCCAGGTGCTGGCCCAAGCTGTTACTACAAATGTTCAGGCCAACCTAGCCCCGGCTCTACAGTAGCAGGGAGGTGATTCAGATGCTGCCAGGATCTGTGACTTCATGCGGATGAATCCGTTAGAATTCTATGGGTCCAAATCTAATGAGGATCCACTATTGTTCTTAGAGGAGGTCCGGAAGATTACTCAGGTGTTGGATGTATCTGAAGAAAATAGTGTGGAGTGGGCTGCATATAGGTTGAAAGACCTTGCTTATGACTGGGTTATTGCTTGGAGAAAAGGTAGAGGTGAGGGAGCTGTCCCTACAACTTGGCAAGAGTTCAGGATACATTCCTGGATAAGTTTTTCCCTTTAAATATAAGGGAGGCAAAGGTGGAAAAGTTTATAAACCTATGATAGGGCTCAATGACTGTTAGGGATTACTGTCTAAAGTTCAATCAGTTGGCCAACTATGCTCCTGACTTAGGGGCTGATAATCGGGCTAGTATGAGTAAGTTTGTGACTGGAGTATCTAGTTATATGGTCAAGGAGTGTAGGTCTTCTATGCTGAATAGTGAGATGAATCTTTCTAGGATGATGACTCATGCCCAACAGATTGAGGCAGACAAGATTTTGGAGAGTGATAGAATGAGAGGGAATAAGAGAACTAGGTTCGAGCAGCACAGACAGGGTAAGACTAGATCACTAGGAGGGAGTATCCCTCAGTATTAGGATCGTTCTTCTATGCCAACACCATCATCTGCTAGTGCTTCCGTGCCTAGAGGTAGGCAAGAGTAAGCTAACAGGTCATATGCATCCAGGTCCTAGTACAGTGCTGGCAGTAAGCCAAATCATCCCCTGTGTCCTAAGTGTGGTAGGGCTTATTTGGGTGAGTGTTGGGGTGATAAGAGGGGTTGTTTCCGGTGTGGTGAAATGGGCCACAAAGTTAGAGATTGTCCACAAGATGGACAAGGGCATCGTGACTATCTCCTCAAACGCAGACTCAGACTGTTAGTGCTCTAGTTCCAGCGACTCGCCTAGCCCTAGCTCAGGGCCCCTCTTCTAGCAATATTGGTGGGCAGCGCCAGAATAGATTCTATGCTTTACCATCCAACCAGGAACAAAAGAACTCTCCCGATGTTGTTGCTGGTATGCTTCGTATATTTCAGTTTCATGTGTATGCTTTGTTGGATCCTGGATCTAGTTTCTCATGTGTTACACCTTTGATTGCTGTTAATTTTGAAATGAGTCCTAAGATTATTCCTGAGCCTAACCTAGTTTCTAACCCAGTGGGTGATTCGATTGTTGCCCAGAAAGTGTATAAAAAGTGTCCTGTTACCATTTTTCATAGAGTCTTATTGGCTGATCTGATTGAGTTAGACATGGTAGATTTTGATGTGATTCTGGGTAGGGACTGGCTATATTCTTCTTATGCCACTATTGATTGTTAGACCCGAGTGGTCAAGTTTTAATTTTTGGGTTCATCCGTGTTTGAGTGGTCTGGGAATTCTGTGTCACCAAAGAGTCATTTTATCTCTTACCTAAAAGCTAGAAAGCTTATTTCCAAGGGGTGTACTTACCATTTGGTTAGAGTCAAAGACACTAAGTCTGAGACTCTAACTCTCCAGTCTGTTAACGTCATCAATGAGTTTTTTGATGTCTTTTTGTATGATGTCTTTTTGTATGATCTCCCAGGGATACCTCCTAATAGTGAGATAGAGCTTAGGATTGATCTCCTTCCCGATACTCAGTCCATTTCTATTCCTCCTTACCGTATGGCCCCTACACAAGTACATAAATACCCAAACATATATCAATGATACAACCCTATACCTATAGCATGCTTTTAAATTATTATTAACTACCCAATAAACTCTGACGAAGATTAAGCCATAATCTACCTCAAATGGGGAAGCCAAAATTGATTAAGAATTTATCAACTAGCTTTCACCCAATGCACGGACCAAAAATCAGCTAAAACATACTATATATAGGAACTATGTGTCAAAGAATGTCAATGTGTAATGACCCTTTAGGTTATTTTCCATATTTATGCTTATCTTCATCTTTTTAGACTATCCATAGTTGCCGCAAGTCATTTATGACTTGCTGGGACTGACAGTTTGGATGCCGGGAAGTTTATTTAATTTTTGAGCCAATTTCCTACGTCGTTTGTTCCAAATAGAAATCGGGCAAATGCTTTAGTGAAATAATCTTCAATAAAAATTATAAATGTGCTAAGAGATCTGGAATATCTATTTTAGGTGAGGTAGTTAGTACCTCGATCATTCCTTAAGTCAAAATTTATCTTTTGAGTATATGGAAATGACTTCGAAAGTGAATGATGATTGAATCGTGTAGAATTTCCCTAATTTTGAATTTTTTTCCTGTAGAGCATTGAATAAGCTTTCTATCGATGCCAAATTCTCCCAAATATGACACTCGGGTGAAGATTTAGAGTCATTTTTGTGAGATAGTGTGCCACCTAGCACTTTACCACGTTGTGGAGCCATCCAAAATGGCAATTGTCATTTTCCAGTGAGCCTCCGCAATATTGACGTGTAGCGCCAAGGCTCAATATTAGAATTGTCAAATTCTAGTGCACCAATGCGATTCCACTGCATCGCAGTGCCCTCCCAGGTCATAACCAATGTGACAACGCGATTTCACTGCATCGCGCCACTGATCAGTTTCCCAATTGTCCAAATCTAGTAAAGGATCATGATCCTGGTGCATCGCACTAGGGCCAAAAATTTGGCTCAAATTCTAGAATTTGCTCAAGGGTATTTTGGTCATTTCCATCCATTCTTACCCTCTATATATATATATCCAAGTTGAGAATAGAAATTCATTTCTCTCCAATTTCTTTCCAAGAATATTCAAGAAGCTAGGGTTTTCTCTAGATACAAAAATCCAATCTTCTCCAAGAAAATTTAAGAACCTTCCATAAATACCTTCAAGTTGTTCAAGTTTTTAGATATCTAAGTCAAGGCATCAAGAAATTTAGCTCAAAAGTGCGAGAAAAAAGTTCCAATCAAGTTTCTTCATCTCAAAAATCATAATCAAGGTATGTAGGGCTTGAACAAGAATATTCTTTCATTATTGTACCCAAAGAATTGATTTTCACTATTGGAATTTCACGATCCTTGTAAGTGGGTTTACACCCAAATTTCTTTATTGACGATTTATGAGATTTGAGTTGAATATGTTTGATATTTATGATTATTTTACCATCACATTTCTTAAATTGAAAATTTATACCATGAGTCGTATATTGTTATTTTATATTGATGATTTCTAAGCGATATAAGACAAGTGTCATGAGTTATGCTTTTTCCATAAGAAGTTTGAGTATTGAATATATTTATCGATATTGAGCTTAAGAGTCAAAGATGAGTCCTATGATATTTTCTCGAAGCTTTTGATACTTGATATGATTTGATAAGCCAGTGTACTTGATGTTGTGAAACACTATTTTGAGTTTGAGTCGAGTTAGGAATCCACAAGTTGTTTATGATTTAAAGATGAGAAATATTTATGATTTGGTCTTTATGATAGACCCTTGAGTTGTTAAAGTGGATTTCCTAACGCGTTCTAAGTTGAGTTCGAGAGAAGTATTTAGCACTGAACGAGAAGTTTGGGTTCAGTGCATCCTACTTCCCCAGAACTATGTGCCACCATAGGATTGAGATTTGAGGGCCAAAGTGCTGAGTTTGTGATCACAGAGATGAGTTTGAGGTTATACACCCTGGCAAGAGTATAACGCTACAGCCAATGTGGGGTTCCTTTCGTAGGAGGGAAAAACATTGAACTCCATATGGCTCACATGATTTATGTCGGTTATAGGAAACTCCCACTAGCACAATCGTCTAAGTTTCTTGAGTTACCGAGTCACTCTAAGTCATGAGTCAAAGATTTTGAGTTGAGTCCAATGATTTATGAGATTTATGAAGCATGTGTTATGATTGATGATTTATGAGAAACTATATTACAGTTTAATTCAAGCGAAGAGACTCATTATTGTAAACATGCATGATTTTATTTTACACTTACGACATTAATTAAAAGTAATTCATACGCCCCCACATACTCAATAAATTCCCAAAGTACTGACACATATATATATGCTTATGTGCTACATTGTCTCAAAATATAGGTACACGTGCTAGCGCACATAGCATATTTAGTTAATTCGCAGCTTCCAGTCAACAGGTGATGAGTGCTTTTGATTCAAGTGCTTGGATTAGTTATACAGTTCAATAAGTATTGTATTTTCTTATTTTAGTCGTATTGAGCTTGGATAGATGGGAGTCATGACCTGGCTATCTAAAGCCAGTATCAGTAGAGGCTTTATAGCCAGTCAGTAGAAGTTGATGTATTCAGTTTCAGTTTCATTTTGTAAAGGTAGAGTTGTAATCTTGTAAAGTTCATAATTTTATTTATCAAGTTTAGAGAAGTTCTATGTTTTCGCTGATTTCATATAGATTTGAGCATTTTATTCAGTTACTTATGAGTTATGATAGCAGGAGGGTTAGCTTGGGGTCACTTGTGCCCCAAAGCACCGTGTGACATCTTTGGACCCAATTTTGGGGCAGTACAGGTAGATCTTTATTTTGGTCCTAATAGATCTAAGCTTATATCGACCTGTTGATCGAAAAGTGAAAAATTTGAATGTTTAGGTATGGGATGCATATTTGGTCAAAATGAACTTTCCAACGTATCTAAAACGTCGAATTTAGTGTGGTTACATATATTGTTTCTAAATATTAGATTGCAAATACATCTTGAGACATTGGACAAAATTTGGATTCAAATACGTAGTTTAAGCTATCAACTGATTTAGCCAAGGCCACATTCAAAGAGACCTTAGTGAAATCACAGATGATATGATTGCGGCCCATGTATTCATAATTATGAGTACCAAGGGAATGAGATTGATATTTAAATAGCCAATTTTGGCTAAGAATTTGTTGTTTTCTTTCTTCTTTGAGATCTTAAAACACTAATATGGTGTAATACCCTGTATTTCCCTAACTTAAATAAACCCTCATTACATGGGTTACCCTCTATAAAACTTTTGAAATACTGAGTATTTTTTCATTTAGAGCATGCTAACGCATAGGAAATTCAGTTAGTTTTCAATTGATATAAAATTCTCCTAAATCCGATAACCGGTCGAAGAGTTTGAGCCATTTTAGTAAAGTAGTGTGCCAATTTTGCCATCAACGCATCGTGGAGACCAGCCAAATGGCAATTGTCACTTTACAGTGATCCATCACAACATTGGTGCATCGCGCCATCCCTTAATTCATAATTGTCCATTTACCGTTGAAGCTATGCAATATCACCGTGTCATGGTAAACTTCCAGGTAGCAACCAGTGTGGCGACCCGATACCACTACCTTGCTTAAATATGCATTTTCCCAGTTGTCATTTTCTAGAGACATGGCGTGATAGTACTGCATTGCACCAGCAGGCCAAATCGGGAATTTTCAGTTAATTTCGAGTCTTAAATACAAGGGGATTTTAAGTACTTTTCCCTCACCCCCAGTCAGCCTAAACACGTAAGTAAGCCCTAAAATAGCACAAGTTGCTCATTATTTCTCTATTTTCTCAAAAATCAAAATATTCTTTCTCAAGAAAACAAACCCTTGCTCCAAGAAATCAAGGTCAATCATAAGAATTTCTACAAGAACTTCAGGAATTAAAAACCCAAGGTTTATTAGGTGTTCATCTATGGGTTCCTTTAACCATAGTGTCCACGAACCCATTTTTTAAATTACATCATTGTTGATTTATAAATTACATAATTGAAATCGAATTGAATTCATGTTCATGTTATTGTTGGGTCTCAGTGTAATATTAAATTACATGCTTTCATGAAATTCATCATCATATGTGTTGAATTACATGATCTTCATTATAAACCCTACAATTTACAAGAGTATTTATGTAACCATGATAATTATACGTGCTGACTATTCTATAACTGAAGCATGCTCCTGTAATACCCCGAGAAATTTTTTACTAAAATTTTGTGCGTAAACGTGTTGGGTGCTATCTTCTAGAATAAATTATAAATTTTCCATATGGAATGTCTTAAAAATGACCCACCATTGCATAGAGTATCAAATAAGATTTCCAATGATATGTGGATCATCCAGAACAGACACCCGAGCGACGATTTATGAACATTTTGATCAAACTATGAATAGTAGTGAACAGTAAAACGAGCAGGAAAAAGTACTGAGACCTGGCGTATTTTTGCTACAACTTTAAATGATCATCACTCCTTGTACATAATGATCTAGGTGATCTACTATATATATATGGAAATCTTTTCGAATCCTCTTTCCAATGAAATTGGTTCCATCCAATTTTTCTATCGAAGCAAATAGTTATGGTCGATCTACTTCAGCCTATCAAAAGAGAATTTTTGGGTTAAATTCAAATGATCATAAGTCCTCATACACAATGATCTAGGTAAGATACTATATATCAATAGAAATATATGAGAGTCCTCTTTCTAATGAAATTGGTTTCATCCAATTTGTATATCGAAGTAAAATGTTATGGTTGATCTACTTCAGACTATCAAAACAGTCCATCAAAGGACAGATTCGAGAATTATTTCATTTTTAGGGGCGTTTTCGTCATTCCTCCTCACCCAAAATCCTTCCAAAGCCTATATTAAAGCCTATTAGAAGCATTATATGTTATATTTCATCAAATTCCCTCAAAAACAAAACCCTAAGCTCCTATATCCAACTTTATGAACCTCCAAAGTTCACCATTAATTCTGCAAATTTATTCGAGATTCCAAGTTCCTAGTTCAAGAACTCCAAGAACCATCATCCAAAGCAACCATTAGCATCTCAAAAATGAGTATCGATCCAAAGTTCATCATTCAAGGTATGTGGGGTTTTTCAACAAGAACTCTCTTTAGTTCTTATGCCCAAAAGTAATTTTCTTTACAAAGGCATAATTTTTATTTGAATTTTACGAATTTGAAGCATGACCCCATATCTAGTGATAATTAAAATGAAATCTTGATGTTTATTATTTTGAATGATTAATTTACATGTGTGGAGATATAAAACATGAAACTTAAATGATATTTATCATGATTTTGATATTTGGGTTGTGAATCCCCATTAGAAATTGTGTTTTTTGAGAAAGTGTGTCATAAGCACGTTGATGTTGAATATTTGAGATATTTTAAATTATTTGAACTTTCAGTCTTAATGGAGTTGTTTTGAACTCGAGTGTGAAAGAAATCCACAATGTGGTTGATTTTGATAGATGGGAAGCATGATGGCTCCTGATGTATATTTATATATTACTGAAATTGTTTTATCATGGATTTTCTTTAAAATGATCTGAGCTAAGTCCAAGAGAAATCTTTAGCACCGAGTGGGACGTATAAAGAGACCTTACTTCCCTATAACTACATGCCCCCGTAGGAGTGAGTCTGAGGCCAATTTATAGAGTGATCACTAGTTTGTGTGGATTTCATATCGATAGTCCTACTCTGATGGAAAGGATAGGACGGCTCTCTCCAACGTGGATTATACGTTGGACTCTATGTAGTTCACATGGTTTATGTTGGTTATAGGATCTCCTCTGTGTGTGTGTTTCCTTGTGCCTATTGTGAATGGTGAAGTAATTTGAAAGTGGAATTGTGAAAGTTATTTTTTCAAAAGATTTAAATGATATTTACATTATGAGAATTGATATTCTTGATGAACTGAAAGTGATTGACAAATTATATGATGACTCACATGTGTTATTGTACTTATTTCATCCTCTCATGATTTTGATGATTTTCTTCAGGCTATGAGAGTCTTTTATACATCCTGCATATTTCTTATAAATATTTATTATGATGATGTTTATACAACTGCATACACCCCCATATATTCGGGTTTTTTTCATGGTACTGACCCACATCTTCCGATGTGGGCTGCATTTTTATGGAATGTAGATTTAGGTGCTCAGTTCTTGGTTCGACAGTGATTCTTTAGGCACGCTGTTCTACATCTTCTATTGTGGTGAGTCCTCATGTTCTGAGGACGTGATGTCTGATGTTGGTTTCACGGAATTGTTTACATTTGATAACTGAATATGAGTCAGTTGGGGTATGTCTCAACGGGTCGCTTGTTTTACTAATTTTGTTAGAGGCTTTTCAGACTAGTATAGATGTTGGGAGTTGACTAATAAGTCATATTTTGTTATCTTTCTGAAATTCTTTTATTCTTGGATGATGAATACTCTGTTGATATTTGAGGGTTATTTATGAAAACCCTGTTGATTTGTGTTGAACTGAATGAAAATGGATCAAAGGGTTAGCTTGGGGCTACTCATAGCCCCAAGCACCGTGTGACGCTCTGGGACCCATTTTCTGGGGCGTTACAAACTTGGTGTCAAAGCCTAAGGTTTTAAGGTATCCTACGGAGTCTGATAGGCCGCGTTAAGTAGAGTCTTGATCATCGGTGTGTAGCACACCATATCAATGAGCAAGAGGCTACAAGACGTTTTAGGAAAAAGTGTGATTCTTTCTTTTAGAAGTCTATCGTACTTAAAGTGTCTCTCTCTGCTATTGATTCGTGCTCTTCTCTTTCAGAAATATGCCTTCACATCGAGCAAAAAAATAATGATGGTCGTCAACCTCAACTTGCTGACCCATTTAATGAAAATGTGTCTCATGCTGAATTTTGGGAAGCCTTTCAGGTGCTGGCCCAAGCTGTTACTACAAATGTTCAGGCCAACCCAGCCCCGGCTCTACAATAGCAGGGAGGTGATTCAGCTTCTGCCAGAATATGTGACTTCATGTGGATGAATCCGTCGAAATTCTATGGGTCCAAGTCTGATGAGGATCCATTATTATTTTTAGAGGAGGTGCGGAAGAATACTCAGGTGATTCATGTATCTGAGGAACATAGTGTGGAGTTGGCTGCATATAGGTTGAAAGACCTTGCTTATGACTGGGTTGTTTCTTGGAGAAAAGGTTGAGGTGAGGGAGCTGTCCCTATAATTTGGCAAGAGTTCCAGGATGCATTCCTGGATAAGTTTTTCCCTTTAGAGATGAGGAGGCAAAGGTTGAAGATTTTATAAACCTGTGATAGGGCTCTATGAGTTTTAGGGAGTATTGTCTAAAGATCACTCAGTTGGCCAACTATGCTGCTGACTTAGTGGCTGATAATCGGGATAGTATGAGTAAGTTTGTGACTGGAATATCTAGTTATGTGGTTAATAAGTGTAGGTTTGCTATGCTGAATAGTGAGATGAATCTTTCTAGGCTGATGACTCATGCCCAAAAGATTGAGGTAGACAAAATTAAGGAGAGAGATAAAATGAGAGGGAATAAGAGAGCTAGGTTCGAGCAGCACAGTCAGGGTCAGACTAGATCACAGGGAGGGAGTCTCCCTCAATATCAGGATCGTTCGTCTATGCCAACACCATCATCTTCTAGTGCTCTCGTACCTTGAGGTAGGCAAGAGTAAGCTAACAGGTCATATGCATCCAGGTCCTAGTACAGTGCTGGCAGTAAGCCAAATCATCCCCTATGTCCTATGTGTGGTAGGGTTTATTCGGGTGAGTGTTGGGGTGAGAAGAGGGGTTGTTTCCGGTGTGGTGAAATAGGTGACAAAGTTAGAGATTTTCTACAGAATGGACAAGGGCATGTGACTATCTCCTCAGACCCAGACTCAGACTGTTAGTGCTCTAGTTCTAGCGACTCGCCCAGCCCCAGCTCAGGACCCCTCATCTAGCAATGCTGGCGGGCAGCGCCAAAATAGATTCTATACTTTACCATCCCACCAGGAAGAAGAGAACTTTCTCGATGTTGTTACTAGTATGCTTTGTATATTTCAGTTTGATGTGTATGCTTTGTTGGATCCTGGATCTAGTTTCTTATGTGTTACACCATTGATTCCTATTACTTTTGAAATGAGTCCTAAGATTATTCCAGAGCCTATCCTAGTTTCTACCCCAGTGGGTGATTCAATTGTTGCCCAGAAAGTGTATAAAAAGTATCTTGTTACCGTTCTTCATAGAGTCTTATTGGCTGATCTGATTTAGTTACACATGGTAGATTTTGATGTGATTCTGGTTATGGACTGGCTGTATTCTTCTTATACCACTATTGATTGTCGAACCCGAGTGGTCAAGTTTCAGTTTTTGGGTGCATCCGTGTTTGAGTGGTTTGGGAATTCTGTGTCACCAAAGAGTCATTTTATCTCTTACCTAAAAGCTAGAAATCTTATTTCCAAGGGGTGTATTTATCATTTGGTTAGAGTCCAAGACACTAAGTTTGAGACTCTAACTCTCCAGTTTGTTAACATCGTCAATGTGTTTTTTGATATTTTTCTGGATGATCTCCCAGGGATACCTCCTGATAGAGTGATAGAGTTCAGGATTGATCTCTTTCTCGATACTCAGCCCATTTTTATTCCTCCTTACCGTATGGCCCCTACAGAACTTAAGAAGTTGAAAGAGAAACTCAAAGATCTACTAGATAAGGGTTTCATAAGGCCCAGTATTTCTCCTTAGGGTTCTCCTGTGTTGTTTGTGAGAACGATAGATGGCTCTTTGCGTATGTGCATTGATTACCATCAACTAAATAAAGTCACCGTAAAAAATAAGTACCACCTACCGAGAATAGATGATTTGTTTGACCAATTGCAAGGTGCAAGTTATTTCTCAAAGATAGAACTTCATTCCAGGTATCATCAACTAAAACTTAGGGAGTGTGACATCATAAAAACTGGTTTCCAAACTCGTTATGGCCATTTTGAGTTTCTTGTTATGTCTTTTGGGTTAACTAATGCCCCAACAACTTTGATAGACCTTAAGAATCGAGTGTTCAGACCATATCTGGATATGTTTGTCATAGTGTTCATCGATGATATATTGGTGTACTCCCATAGTAAGGATGAACATTCTGATTATCTCTGAATTGTCTTAGAAACCCTTACAGATCATAAGTTGTTTGCCAAGTTCAGTAAGTGTGAGTTTTGGCTAAGGTCAGTTGCTTTTCTGGGTCATATCATTTCTTCCGAGGGTATTAGAGTTGATCCCCAAAAGACTGAAGATGTTAGAAATTATCCTAAACCTATTTATCCGATTGATATCCAAAGTTTTTGGGTTTAGTTAGCTATTACCATCGTTTTGTTGAGTGTTTCTCGTCTATAGCATCTCCTATGACTTGGTTGACCCAAAAGAAAGTGAAGTTCTTGTGTTCCAAAACTTGTGAGAAGATTTTTAAGGAGTTGAAGACTCGACTCACTTCAGCCCCTATTTTGACTTTGCCTGATGGTGTTGCTGGTTTTGTGGTGTACTGTGATGCTTCGAGAGTTGGGTTGGGTTGCGTATTGATGCAGAAGGGTAAGGTGATAGCTTATGCTTTTAGACAGTTGAAACCCTATGAGAAAAATTACCCCATCCATGACCTTGAGTAGGCTGCTGTTGATTTTGCTTTGAAAATCTGGAGACACTATTTGTATGGTGTCCATATTGATATTTTCACTGATCATAAGAGTCTGCAGTATGTGTTTACCCAGAGAGAATTGAATCTTAGGCGGGTGGTTAGAATTATTAAATGACTATGATATGAGTGAGTTGTACCATCCGGGCAAGGCCAATGTTGTGGCGGATGCCCTAAGTAAAGTGTCCATGGGTAGTGTTTTGCATGTGGTAGAAGGTAAGAAAGAGTTGGCTTGTGATGTACATCGTTTGGTTAGATTGAAGTTTAGGTTGTTTGACTCTGCTGAAGGTAGTATAGGGGTTCAGAGTAGTTCTCAATCCTCCTTGGTTTCGGAAGAGAAGGAAAAACAATACTTAGATGCTAGTTTGGTCAGACTGAAGGAGTCAGTCAAGGACCAAAAAGTAGAGGTTTTCTCCCAAACGGGAGATGGTTTGTTGAGATTGCAGGGTAGATTATGTGTCCTGAATGTTAATGATCTAAGACAGAGGATTATGACTGAAGCGCACGGGGCACGATATTTTATTCATCCTGGTGCCACCAAGATGTACCGAGACTTGCGGGAAATTTATTGGTGGAGTGGCATAAAGAAAGATATAGCAACATTTGTAGGTAAGTGTGCAACATGCCAACAGGTTAAGGTTGAACACCAAAGACCTGGTGGTATGATGCAAGAGTTTAGTATTCCCACCTGGAAGTGGGAATAGAGAAATATGGACTTCGTGATTGGTTTACCTCCTTCCCGACACCATCATGATTCCATTTGGGTTGTGGTTGATAAGTTGACTAAGTCTGCTCAATTCTTGCCTGTTTATACTCCATATGCTACTTACGATTACAATAGATTGTATATCCGAGAGCTAGTCAGACTGCATGGAGTTCCCTTGTCTATTATTTTTGATATGGGTACTCAGTTCACTTCACAATCTTAGAGAGCTTTTTAGAAGGGTCATGGTACCCAAGTGCTTTTGAGTTCGTATTTTCATCCACAGACTAATGGTCAGGCCGAGCGGACTATCCAGACCTTAGAGGATATGTTGAGAGCTTGTGCACTTTACTTTAAGGGAAGTTGGGATGATCACTTACCGTTGATAGAGTTTGCTTACAATAATAGTTTCCACTCTAGTATTTTCATGGCTCAGTTTGAAGCCTTATATGGGAGGAAGTGTAGATCACCCATAGGTTGGTTCGAGATGGGTGAAGCAGCTGTGAGTGGTCCTGATTCGGTATTTGAGGCTATGGAAAAAGTTAAGTTGATTCGGAAAAGGTTGAAAACTGCACAGAGTCATCAGAAGTCATATGCGAATGTTAGAAGTAGAGACCTTAAGATTGAAGTTGGTGACCTAGTGTATCTGAAAATTTCACCCATGAGGGGGGTGAAGAGATTCGGAAAGAAGGGGAACTTAGTCCCCGTTATGTTGGTCCTTACAAAATTCTTAGTCGTGTTGGTAAGGTAGCTTATGAGGTCGATTTGCCTTCCAAGTTGTCCTCTGTTCATCCAATATTCCATGTCTCCACGCTTAGAAAGCATATTAGCGATGCTGTGGTAGTGGATTCCTCTGTGAGTTCTGACATTCAAGAAAATCTCTCTTTTAATGAGATTCCTGTTGAGATTATTGATTTCAGTGTCCAAAGACAAAGGAACAAAGAAGTTCCCTTGGTCAACGTGTTGTGGCGAAACCAATCTGTTGAGGGTGCAACTTGGGAAGCTAAGAAGGATATGCGATCCAAGTACCCACACCTATTTTCCGTGAAATTCGATCAAGCCAAAGGTACCATTATTTCCTAAATCATGCACTTTTGATAAAAATTGCAGCAGTTCAGCTGTCATTTATTATGTGTTCAGCTATAGGTTCTTGAATTTATGCATTCTATGTTGCATTCGGAGTGAAAAACGATGTGGTGATGAATCTAACCAATGGTTTCAGCTGTATTCTATATTACCTATCTAATCTTGGAATGTCTAGCATCATTTGAGGATGAATGTTTCCAAGGGGGGATGATGTAATACCCTGGGAAATTTTTCGTTGAAATTTTGGGCGTAAACGTGTTGGGTTCTATCTTATAAAATGAATTATAAATTTTTCGTACGGAATGTATCAGATTATGACCCACCATTGCATAAAGTATTGAATAAGCTTCCCAACGATAAGTGGATTATCCAAAACGTACACCCGAGCGACTAGTTATGAACATTCCGATCGAATCGTGAATAGTAGTGAACAATAAAATGTGCAGGAAAAAGTACTGAGGCCTGGTGTATTATTTCTCCAACTTTAAACGATCATAACTTCTTATACATAATGATCTGGGTGATCTAATATATATCAACAGAAACATCGATGAGTCCTCTTTCCAATGAAATTTCTTTCTTCCAATTTTTCTATCAGAGCAAAAAGTTATGGTTGATCTACTTCAGCCTATCAAAAGCAAACTTTTGGGTCAAATTCAAATGATCATAACTACTCGTACACAATGATCTGGAGGAGAAACTAAATATCAATGAAATGATATGAGAGTCCTCTTTCTAATGAAATTTGTTTTATCCAATTTGGATATCGGAGTAAAACATTATGGTGGATCTACTTCATACTATCAAAACAGTTCACAAAGGACAGATTCGAGAATTATTCAATTTTTAAGGGCGTTTTGGTCATTCTCCCTCATCGAAAATTCATCCAAATCCTATATTAAAGCCTATTAGAAGCATTATATGTTATATTTCATCAAATTCCATCAAAAAGAAAATCCTAAGCTCCTACATCCAACTTCAAGAACCTCCAAAGTTCACCATTAATTCTACAAATTTATTCAAGATTCAAAGTTCCTAGTTCAAGAACTCCAAGAACCATCATTCAAAGGCACGATTAATATCTCAAAAATGAGTATCAATCTAAAGTTCATCATTCAAGGTATATGGGGTTTTTCCACAGGAACTCTCTTTCGTTCTTGTGCCCAAAATTAATTTTCTTTACAATGGAATGATTTTTATTTGATTTTTATGAATTTGGAGCATGAACCTATATCTTATGATGATTATCATGAAATCTTGATGTTTATGATTTGAAAGATTAATTTACATGTGTGGAGATATAAAACATGAATCTTGAACGATATTTATCAAGATTTTGATATTAGGGTCGTGAATTCCCATTGGAAATTGTGTTTTTTTTTGAGAAAATGTGTGTTATAAGCACGTTGACGTTGAATATTTGAGATATTTTGAATGATTTGACGTTTTGGTCTTAATGGAGTTGTTTTGAACTCGAGTGTGAAAGAAATCCACAATGTGGTTGATTTTGATAGATGGGAAGCATGATGGCTCCCGATGTATATTTATATATTACTGAAATTTTTTATTGTGGATTGTCTTTGAAATGATCCGAGCTAAGTCCACGAGAAATTTTTACCACCAAGTGGGAGGTATAAAGCAATCTTACTTCCCTAGAACTACGTGCCCCCATAGGAGTAAGCCTAAGGCTAATTTATATAGTGATCACTAGTTTGTGTGGATTTGATATTGATAGTCCTACTCCGATGGCAAGGATAGGACGGCTCTCTCCAACGTGGATTATACGTTGGACTCCATGTAGCTCACATGGTTTATGTTGGTTATAGGATCTCCTGTGTGTGTGTGTTTCCTTGTGTCTATGGTGAATGGTGAAGTAATTTGTAAGTGGAATTGTGAAAGTTATTCTTTCAAAAGATTTAAATGATATTTACATTATGAGAATTGATATTCTTGATGAATTTAAAGTGATTGACAAATTATATGATGACTCACATGTGTTATTGTACTTATTTCATCATCTCATGATTATGATGATTTTCTTCAGGCTATGTGAGTCTTTCATACATCCTGCATATTTCTTATAAATATTTATGATGATGATGTTTATACAACTGCATACACCTCCATATATTCGGGTTCTTTTCATGGTACTGACCCACATCTTCCGATGTGGGCTGTATTTTCATGGAATGTAGATTTAGGTGCTCAGTTCTTGGTTCGATAGTGATTCGTTAGGCACGCTGTTCTACATCCTCTGTTGTGGTAAGTCCTCATGTTCTGAGGACGTGATGTCTGATGTTGGTTTCACGGAATTGTTTACATTTGATAACTTAATATGAGTCAGTTGGGGTATGTCTCAACGGGTCGCTGGTTTTACTAATTTTCTTAGAGGCTTGTCAGACTAGTATAGATGTTGGGAGTTGACTAATAAGTCATATTTTGTTATCTTTCTGAAATTCTTTTATTCTTGGATGATGAATACTCTGGTGACATTTGAGGGTTATTTATGAAAACCCTGTTGATTTGTGTTGAACTAAATGAAAATGGATCAAAGGGTTAGCTTGGGGCTACTCGTAGCCTCAAGCACCGTGTGACGCTCCGGGACTAGTTTTTCGGGGCGTTACAACTCCCCGAGTGTTTGGTAATATGCCTATGTGGATGAAATGGTTCCAAGAAAGCATGATCGTATGTATTCCCTATTCATTTACAAGTTAATGCCTTATAAGTGTTTGATGAAATGCCTCTATGAATCAATTATGATCAAGTGAGCATTATTATGTTATTCAAGATTATGCTTTGCCTTTCTTTTATGCTATTGAGTCATCGAGGTATTTAATACTCAATACCTTAGATGTGTACCTAGAGCCAGTGTCAGTTACCAAATAGTATCACTCTGGTCCCAGTTAGTAGAATTCAGTCTGTTACAAAACTCGGGACAAATTTGTAAACTTAGTATCAGTCCAGTCCAGTTCAGTATACTCTGTTCAGTTTCTTTTAGATGGGAGTATGATTCAGCACCGAGTGAACCTAAGGATGGGGGTTCACCTGCCATTAGAGGGTGTAATCATTTGAAGCAATCCTTGCGTTCAAGAACTACATATCCAACGTAGGTTAAGACATCAAACCTGCTAGTTGAGGGTTAATGAGGTACTTCATCTGCCAGTAAAGAGTACCACCTTTCTCTTTTAATGCACCTGCCGATAGAGGGTGAATCTTCAGTGACTTTACCTGTGGCACGGTACTAACACCCTTTCAACTGGGGTTATCGGTTGGACCCCAACTCAATTATCTTATTTTAGGAATGCCAGTTAGATGAATACCTCCCACAATCTCAATTTTAGTCTTCAAAATAGAACTGGTTCAGCTCTACATAATCCAGACTATCAGATATAATCAATTAGTTTCAGTAGCTCAGTTATCAGTAACTTCTAATATCAGTTACTCAGTAACAGAACTAAGGACTTAGCTTCAGACAAGATCAGTTATAGTATTTATTTATATGCATAGTAAATGAAAATTTTGGATAAAGTCAGTAGATTTCCTTGGTCATGTAGATTTTGGTTGTGGCATTACATTTGATCCTCAAAAGACCTAAGCAGTAAAAAACTAGCCCAGGCCAATCTCTCCATCAAAAATTAAGAGTTTCCTGGGTTTGGCTGGCTCTTACCAATGGTTTGTTGAAGGATTTTTTTCTATTGCATCCCCTATGTCCAGATTAACTTAGAAGAAAGTTAAATTCCAGTGGTCAGATTCTTTTGAGTATGGTTTTCAGGAGTTGAATAATTGACTTTACTAGATGGTTTAGATAGATTTGTTGTATATTCTGATACTTCCAGAGTTGTTTTGGGGTGTATTTTTATACAGAGAGGTAAGGTCATAGCCTATGCCTTTAGACAACGTAAACCTCATGAAAAGAACTACCTCACTCATGATCTTGAGTTTATAGTTGTAGTGTTTGCCTTGATGCTTTGGAGGTACTATATGTATTGGGTTCATGTTGATGTGTTCACAAACCATAAAAGTATGTCGAATGTATTTTCTAAGAATGATTTGTACCTACATCAGAGAAGGTAGGTATAGTTGTTGAAAGACTATGATATGAGTGTTTTGTATCATCCGAGCAAGGCTAATATAGTGGTTGATGCTCTCAGTATGATATCTATGGGTGATATTGCCTATGTGGAGGATGGTAAGATAAAGTTAGTTTAGGAATTTCATTAGCTTGCCCGACTAGTTGCCTACTTAGTCGATTTAGCAGAGAATAGTGTATTGGTGCAAAATGGTTTGAAATCCCATTTGGTTTCTGAGGTAAAAGAAAAAAAGGACATAGATCCTAGTTTAGTTGAAAGAGTCAGTCAGGGATCAGAAGGTAGAGGTTTTCTCCCAAGGGAGAGATGGTGTATGGCATTGTTAGGGTAGACTTTATGTGCCATGTGTGGATGGCATAAGGCAGAGGATTCTTGTAGAGGCATATGGAGCGTGTTACTCGATTCACCTAGGGGCACTAAGATGTATCACAAATTTTGAGAGGTATATCGGTGGAGTGGAATGAAGTGAGACATTGAAGAGTTTGTAGCTAAGTGCTTGATATATTAGTAGGTCAAGATTGAAGAAGCCTTGTGGTTCTATGCAGGAGTTCAGTATTCCCACTTTGAAGTCAAAGGAGGTAAACATGGATTTTGTGAAGGGTTTTCCTCGTATTCGCTGTCCGCATGACTCGATTTGGGTCATTATGGATAAGATAACCAAATCAGCTCATTTCTTATCAGTTAATACCTCTTATTCAGCCGAGGATTATGCCAAGATCTATGTTAGAGATTTGGTCAGATTACATGTAGTGTCATTGTCCATTATTTCATATAGAGTTATGCAGTTCACCTCTCACTTTTGGAAGGCCCTCCAAAAGGGTCTTGGTACCAAAGTTCACCTTTGTACAATATTTTACCCTCATAAAAATGGTCAAGAAGAAAGGACAATTTAGACTTTTAAAGAAATGCTAAGACCGTGTGCCATTGACTGTAAGGGTAGTTGGGATGACTACTTACCCTAGACTGATTTTCCATATAATAATAGTTATCATTAAAGCATTCAGATGGCTCTATTTGAGTCTTTTTATGAGAGGTGATGTAGATCTCGTATTGGTTGGTTTGAAGTAGGTAAAGCTGTTGTGGTATGGCCTGACTTAGTATTTAATACCTTAGAAAAAGTTTAGTTGATCAGGGAAAGGATTAAGACAGCTTAGAGCCGACATAAATCGTATGCAGATGTGCGAAGAAAGGATCTCAAGTTTGAGACTGATGATTATGTGTATTTTAAAATCTCTCCTATAAAGGGAGTTAAGAGGTTTGGTAAAAAGGGGTAACTTAGTCCCTGAGCTTACGAGCTTACGAGCTTGAGTTGCCTTAAGACTTAGCTTCAGTACATCCAATGTTTCATGTCTCTTTGCTAAAGAAGTGCATAGGTGATCTAGCATTTGTTGTCCCAATTGAGGGCATTGATGTACAGAACAACCTCTATCATGAGAAAATCCCACTCAAAATTCTTGACCATTAGGATCACAGACTGAGGAACACATAAGTTTCTTTAATTAATTTTCCTTAAATTTACTCAGTTCCATGCTTAGTTTACCTTTACAGACTCTATATTCGCTCAGCTGCATAATATTCTCAAATTATGTATACCTTCATAAAACTCCTCAGTTACGTATCATGCCTTTAGAACTTAATCACACTTCATTTATGCATCTTTAATGTGATAACTTAGTATATGAGTAGTTTCTGTCATGAATCATGCTTCAGTGGCGCATATTCAATATGTTAACACAGTCTATCAGTATGTTTAGCTTAATCAGTCTTATTCAAGGATGAATGTTCCCAAGGAAGACATATTGTAAGACCCAGCAAAATCATAAACTTAACTCAGTCCGTTAAAGCTTAAAAAAAGGTCCCAGACTTAGAAATTTCAGCTAAGTGTTTATACTAAGAATTATTTTTGCCTTCATAATTTGGAAATCTTATTTTATAACCCTTATGACTTTATAATGTCCATCCTAAGATTTAAACATGATCAGGTGTGTCAATAGGTTACTTTGAGTGAGTTTCAAAATTTTCAAACCTCATTTGAATCATATTGAGGTGACAAAAATAATGGGTCGACACGATCTCGAGGCATCACATCACCCATCATGTGGATGGATAATTTTTCTCCAACTTTCAGTGCAATTCTAGTGAACTAACACGATTTTGATGCAGTGCGATGGTCATCGTATTGATACCGTCATTGCGGTACATCGATTGCGCGTCACTAGCCACATTTTCAGTAATTAAAAATCAACATCCGGAGTGGTATTTGAGTTATTTTAACCACCCTTAATCATCCCTAAAAATATGAGTTAAACCTACTATAAAGGCTAAATGTCTCATTTTCTCTCAAATTTACTCAAGAACAAACCCTATGGCATTCAAATTTCCAGACCAATCTTCTAGAACACACTATCAATCTTCATGAATTTATATATCTAGGTATGTCAGGTGTTTATGCAAGGGTTTCCTTCCACCCTTGGAGTTCAAGAGCTTCTTTTAAAATTACGAGGTAATTTTTTTCATGAATTTCATGTTGAAATAAATACTGTGTATGTGTTGTTATATGGTTTCATGTTTAAAACCCTTGAATTTGTGAGTTGGGATTGTGGTCAGGATGCTTGCATGTATTCTAGTTATGTGCATAAATTTTGTCCCCATGTGTTTGATAAAATGTTCATGTGAGTTGAGTAGTGCAATTATACCATGTTATCATGTGTACAAGTTCATGCCATGCAAGTGTTTTGTAAAATGCCTCAATGAATGAATTGTGACTAAGTGACTAGCTATCATGTTTTCATGATTGTACTACATTCTTACTATCTATGTAATCTTGTCCTGGGGTTTCTAATGCCCGACAATCTAGTTGTTTAGCTAGATTTACATTAGTTTTAGAATAGTCTCAGCGATGTCACATACAGTAGTATTAATCAAGTTAACAGAACTCAGTATATTCAGCCAGTTAACAAAACTCAGTGTATTCAGTCAGTTAATAGAACTCAGTCCAGTTTAATTAGTTAGTATGATTAGTAATAGTGCAGTAAATCCTAGTGTAGTCTAGAAATTAGTTCAGTGTCATTCAGTTAGTAGTAGGAATTATACAAGGCAAACCCAGGGATGGGGGAATTCCTATCCATAAAAGGTTTGACCCTTGTAGCAATCCCTATATTACAGAACTATGTAACCAGCGTAGGTTGACATATGTTACTACCAGTCTAGGGTTGATACATCTCGTACGAGTTTTTCCTACCAATGAGGGTTGACAAAATATCTTCCCACAAGAGAGGGTTAACTCACAACCATTGTTAGTATTTCTTGGAAAGGTGCTAAAACCCTTCAAAATAGGTTCATAGGTTGGAGCCCAACTCAGGTCATAATTAGGTTATGTCGGTTAAATGGACACTCCTACAGTTTAATTTTTAATCTCAAAATCAGTATAAAACCTCTGTCCATTTTAACAATCTGGACTGTCAAATATAGTTACCTAGCTTAGCACACAACTCAGTTAGTTCTATAGAATCAGGACTGTCAGAAACAGTCACTCAGTAAACAGTAATATAGTATCAATAAACTCAACTTTTAGTCATTTAGTTTACAGAATTCAGTATCCAATGTTAATATGATCTCAGTTACAATATGCGTAGTTATATGCATAACATTACATAATCAGTATTAATAGTAGCTTCAGATATATATGTACTTTCATTCAGTTATATTCATATTATTCGGTCAGTTATTGCTCATGGATATTAACCCATGCATTTATCCTACCTCACCTAGCATACTAGTACATTCAACGTACAGACGCATACCTTTCTTTTGTGCTATAATTACTTATATGATATTTTAAGACATATGGGGCTCCTGACCTTACCTAGGAACCCCGATTATTAGCAAAAGATTTATTGGTAAGTCTTCATAGTTCAAGGACATAGTCATTATTTCAGTATTTCAATTTATTTTATAGTAGTTAGAGTTAGTTGGGAACTTATCCTATCAACACCATCTCAGATAGTTAGAGGCTTTTAGACTAGATTATTTCAGAAAGATGTTCAGTTTTCAGTATTTATTTATCAGTATTTAGTATCTGATTTTTGTTATAAACCTTATGACAGATTTAACATAGTTTCCATATTTTATAGAGTTATTATTATTTAATGATTGTAGCAGTTACCAGTCATAGGATTGCTTGTGATCCTTTAAGATTATAAGCACAGTGTGTTACCCGGGGTGCAGACTCGAGGTGTTACAGTTCACGATCTTGATTAGCCAAAAGATGAGGAGTTGTGTGTTAATGAGGTTAGATAACAAGAAATATTAGTAATAGGAGTTCTCCAGTTAGTAACGATGGTTAGTTGATAAATGGTTAATTAATGAATAGTTAATCGAGTATTATTATGTGAATAAGGGATAGTTATTGAATGGTGTCAACTAATAAAAGATGGTTAGATGATAAGTGGTTACATGTTGTCTAATAATGGTTAATGGTTATAAGTTGATCAGTTGATAATATTAAGCATAGGCAAAATGGCCATTATGGACTAGTGATGAACCCTGTCTAGATGTTAGATATCGGCTATTAAATAAATAGTGTATATTTGCTCTCTCATGAATAAGGTCTATCTAAAGAATAATGTTTACACTAATAACTAGAGGTCTAGTGACGTCTAGTAAACTAGTGGTTTCATCACAATAAGAGCCAACTGACTAATAATGAGTAGATAGATAGTATAGTTTAGATATATATTCTATTGTGGTATGTCTATGTTTATAGTTATTTTAGTGAATGTTATTTAATAAGGGTAAATAATAAGAAGATGGTATTGATACTCGGCAATGTTAGAGGATACTATTATGATGATATTGATCCCTAGAAAGGTCAGAAGATATTGTTGTAATGATGTTGATATCCAAAAGGCGGGAGGATATATTGATAATTTGTTGATACCCGGTAAGGATGGAGAATATATTAATTATATGTTGATCACAGTAAGGCTAAAGGTGTATTACAATGATGATGGTAATGATGATGAGATTGTTATATAGATCGTTTACCTTATATTCATTCCTGTTTGTGTATTGCCTATCACTTGTATGTATCTATGCCTATAAAACTATATGGACAGTTGCATAGATATGGGTGATGAATATGCCATGTTTTGTTGAATGTTTATTAAACCTTCTGATCCTAGGCCGGTGGGGGTACACCTAGGCTCAGCTAGGTATTTGGTTGTCTAGAATAGCCATTTATTCACAACATTATTGATATTATTATTATAATTTTTATTATTATTATTATGGCTAGTTTATGATAAATTGGACAGTGATCCTATGTCAAGTTTTGAGGTATGTCTTCAGAATAATCTATCTTATGATTGTATTTCTACTAACGGTTATTTGACATCTAGCCATATGGATTGGAAACTCTGAGTATCATAGTATTTAATTCCTGATAGTATCATGACATCTTAGAAGGAGGATATGATGATATAGGTTATTCTTTGAGATGATCTCATATATATATATATATATATATATATAGCTATAAAAAGTTATGGTAGTATCGTATATCCCTCCCTTTGTTGTTTATATAGTGTAGTTAATCTCCATCTTGTATATTACTATATATCCTTCTTTATCCCTTTAGTTTTATACTAGCCTAGGATATATAGTATATTATCGTCAAAGATTTAATATAACTAGAATAAGATAGTTAACCTTGATTCTTCCTTAAGTTATGTTAGAAGTTAACCTTGATTCTTTCTTAAGTTATGTTAGACTCTGACATGTATAAGATAGTTGTCCCTTATTATTATCAGTGACTCATTATATGATTTCTGGGCGCTTGGGTGCAGTTTTTATTATAATTATATAATGTACATATCTTCTTTATCTTTAGAGAACCGTTGGCAATTACTTACTGAGTACCATTTGTTTCGTACTTATGCTACACTTCTGTTTCCTATAGATTATTGTATAGGTTATCACCGTTGATGTGTGCCTCATGTAGAGAAACTATGATTCAGAGACTTAGAGTGGCCTCCTAAAATTCAGAGTATTACTTATCTCTCTCTTGTTTATTACACTAGTCTTGATTTTTTTTTTTGGAGATAAGTTTTATCTATGTATCTCTTTAGATGATTTACTTTTGAACTCTTGCGATATTAGAAAATCTTGTACTAATACCAACAAGTTTTGGGATTCTTCTTTGTGTTTATCTTTATTTCAAATGTTTTATAATGTTTTTATCATATTATTGAGGAGTTTATTACTAGTCGTCCTGGACTACGGGTTGGCTTTCCTACTGGTGTATTATGGTAGGCGCTATCATTACCTATGAAATTTGGTCCTGACAAATTAGTATTAGAGCTTCGGTCTAATTGGTGCATTAGTATAGAGCTAAGTGTTAGTAGACTGATGCGGATTGGTTCCAAGATATCTTAAACCTATCTTCGAGAGGCTATAGTAACATTTTATTAAATTTACTTCATTACATATGATCATGTGTCTGCATTGTTATAAACTACAAACATATTTTTTGACTCTATTCTATACCCGAAGGATGATGGAACCTTGTCGATAGATGTGAACGATACTTCAATACGTGTTTCTGAAGTTTTAGCATTACATTAGACTAGAGAGTCAAAGATGGTTATCGAAAATCTTTTGCGGTAGCAAAAGAGGATTTGGACCGACTTAGGCTCTAGTTGAACTTATGACTACTTTAGTCTTTGAGGCACAACATTTTAAATTCGACTCATGTTACGGATCCCTCTCGGCCATGGATGACATCTAATTCATAGAGTAGCCCTCAGACCAGATTTGAGTTTATTTGTGTTCATTAGGGTTCTTTACCAGTTTTAAGTACGAAGATGGATTTCTCATTTAGTCTAGGCATTTTCCTATGTCGCATTCTTTTGAGCCATACATTGGTGCATGGATGTGTTCGAGTATTAGTATTATTATTCCATTTGGTATTGAAGAACTCAGAGTTGTAATAACTATAGGGGGATTAAGTTATTGAGTCACTCTATGAAGATCTGGGAGAGAGTGGTCGAGGTGAGGCTGAGACGGATAGTGTCTATCACGGAAAACCAGTTCGGATTTATGCCCGGCCGCTCGACGACGGAGGCAATCCACCTGGTACGAAGGTTGGTGGAGCAGTATAGGGAAAGGAAGAAGGATCTGCACATGGTGTTTATCGACCTGGAAAAGGCTTACGACAAAGTCCCCAGGGAGCTGCTTTGGAGATGCTTGGAGGTGAGGGGAATACCGCAGGCATATATCAGAGTAATTAAGGATATGTATGAGGGAGCAAAAACCCAGGTGAGGACGGCGGGAGGAGACTCAGAGCATTTCACTATCCGGACAGGATTTCATCAGGGATCTACTCTTAGTCCCTTTTTGTTTACGTTAGTAATGGATGTGTTGACGCGGCGTATTCAAGGGGAGGTGCCGTGGTGTATGCTCTTTGCAGACGATGTAGTTCTGATAGATGATACTCGAGGGGGTGTAAATGACAAATTAGAGATGTGGAGGCAAACTCTTGAGTCTAAAGGGTTCAGGGTGAGCAGAAGCAAGACAGAGTATGTGGAATGTAAGTTTAATGACGTGAGGCGGGAGAACGAGGTAGTAGTGAAGCTGGAAACACAGGAGGTATGTAAGAGGGATAAGTTCAAGTATCTCGGGTCCGTGATCCAGAGTAACGGTGAGATTGACGAGGATGTCTCGCACCGTATTGTGGCGGGATGGATGAAATGGAAACTCGCGTCGGGGGTGCTGTGTGATAAGAAGGTGCCGCCCAAGCTTAAAGGCAAATTCTATAGGGTGGTAGTCCGTCCGGCCTTGCTGTATGGAGCGGAGTGTTGGCCAGTTAAGAACTCCCACATCCAAAAAATAAAGGTGGCAGAAATGCGGATGTTGCGCTGGATGTGTGGACTGACTCGAGGGGATAGAGTTCGGAATGAGACTATCCGGGAGAAGGATGGTGTGACTTCAGTGGAGTGTAAGATGCGGGAAGCACGATTGAGATGGTTCAGACACGTGAAGAGGAGGGGCATGGATGCCCCGGTCCGTAGGTGTGAGAGGCTAGCGTTGGATGGTTTTAGGCGGGGTAGGGGTAGGCCGAAGAAGTACTGGGGTGAGGTGATTAGGCGGGACATGGAACAGTTACAGCTCACCGAGGACATGACCCTAGATAGGAAGGTCTGGAAGACGCGAATTACGGCAGAAGAGTAGGGCCAGATTGGGTCGCTAGTGTAGGGAATTACTTGGTGGGGTTTTTTATTTTTTACTCCCGTTATGATTCCGTATTCAGTGTTCCATGCTTATTACGAATCTGTGTGCTTTCCTCTGCTTTCCTCTGTTTTATATTCCTTATGGGTGCCGTATTTATGTTATATCATCTGCTTCTGTGCTTTACTATGTGTTTGTATGATATCTTGTGCCTTGAGCCGGGGGTCTTTCGGAAATAGCCTTTCTACTTCATCAGAGGTAGAGGTATGGACTGCGTACATCTTACCCCCCCCAGATCCCACTAAGTGGGAATACACTGGGTTTGTTGTTGTTGTTGTTGTTGTTGGTATTGAAGAACTCGTTAGCAGTAGAATCTTCCTTCCCTCAGGTTTTTGATTATCAGAGGACCATAGAGAGCCTTTATTGAGACTTATGGATATGACGGAAAGAGGAATGACAAGATATTTTATTCATTAAGCTTATTTAGATCAGCTCATGATGTTGTAACATCTCGTTTAGGGCACCTCAATTAATGATTTAATTGGTCCGTCCGATTTGGACCCATTTAAATTTAGTTTACTTATGCCGTCAGGCATGTGATTGCAATTGGCACCATGATTGGTGTACTTTTATTTATTACATTAATATCTTATTATGTTTATTGGGGTTTTCATACTCATTACTGATTATATGCTTTAATAAATTTATATCGATCATTATGTGCCTTATTGTTGAATTCATGATTATGTTACTACTCTATGGTTTCTATCTTTTATTAGTTGTTGTAGTAGTTCTACATAAATATTTCCCTTATGAGTATGGTTTTAAGTTTGAGACCTACCTATCTAGGTACATTAGCCATATTGTAGTCCTTGTGTGGTCCATGATGTTGATATTTATTTTTGTACCGCCTATTCAGTAAGTTGATATTTATATTTGTCTTGTTATTGTTACCACTATGTAAGGTTATTGATATTTCATGATATTATTACTTGATAAATTTGATCCACTATGGGTAGCTGTATGCACTAGTGTTATCTAGTTAGACTTTAATTTTCTTGTGATATTATTTGGTGGATTGAATAGATATAGCCTAATTTAATGGTTTCTTTCCCCTTACCGGGGAAAGATTAACCATGTTTCCTCTTGGTTAGTTGTATTAGATTTATTTAGGGATATATAATTATATTGAAGAAAATTTGACTTTCCATTGTTATGTATGGATTTTGAGTTGTCAGTGAAATTATGTTGCCTGCTATTAAGTTTGAGATTCTTAGACTTGCCTCTTACACTGTAAAAGTTTTTTCTTTGGCTATCCCTTCCTATATATCCTATTTGTGAGATTAACAAATTAAGGTTCGTTCTTCTTTTATGTTTATTTTATCACTCGATAGAGATTTAGGTATTGATGATGAGATATCATGAATTCATCTCATAGGTATGTTTGGTTCGTTACCTCTCTATTTTTATTATAGAGATTGGATACTCCTTTGTTTTTTTAATATGTTTTGTCTAGTGAAGTTAGGAAGTTAGAGGGATGTGGCCTTTCTAGTGATCACTTCTTTTGTTGGAAAATTAGAAACTCTTTAGCTTAAGTTGTTCTCGACATTGACCTTGGTTTATGGATTGGTTATTTTTCTTCGATGATGTGATTCTTGAGCGAATTTAAGAAATCCCCATTTCAGCATTTGTTCGACCTAGTGAGGCTTAATGGTGCATTTCTCCTTAGTGATATATACATGTGCATATTTCATTGTCTAAATAAAGCTGTTGACTTTGGAGTCCATCCTAAAATCCTAGCATAGCCCTACTCAGTCTCTATCCCGATGGGTAAATCTATCATAGCCCAATGGGTATACAGGAACCGTCTGATTATCATATATTAGAAAGTCACTTTAGTAGACTTAGTAGAATTAGATATGATAGATTTTGATGTCATTCTTAGCGTGGATTGGCTTCATTCATGCTATGCTTTAATTGACTACAAAAACAAAATTGTCCATTTTTAGTTTTTTAATGAACCTGTCCTTGAGTGGAGATGTAGTAGCTCAGCAACTAGGGGTCAGCTTGTTTCCTACCTTATGGTAGGGAAAATGATATCTACGGGGTGTGTTTATCATCTTGTTTGAGTTAAAGACTTTAGTTCAGTGAGCCCATCAGTTCCAGTAGTATGTGAATTCCCATATGTGTTTCCCGAAGATCTTCCTGGAGTCCTTCCCGTATGGGAAATTAATTTCAAAATAGACCTTCTTCTAGATACTCATCCCATCTCTATTCCACCAAACAGAATGGAACCAACAGAACTCATAGTGTTAAAAGAATAGTTGAAGGATCTCATAGATAACGGATTTATCAGACCCTGCATATACCCATGGGGTGCACCAGTTGTAATCGTGTGTAAGAAAGACAGTTCTCTTAGAATGTGTATAGACTACCATCAGCTAAATAAAGTAACAGATAAGGACAACTATCCAATTCTGAGAATCGATGTCTTCTTTGACCAACTTTAGAGTGCCAGTTACTTTTCTATGATAAACCTTAGATCAGGCTATCATCAGCTCAGAGTCAGAGAATGTGACATTCCAAAAACAAATTTTAGAACTTGGTATGGTTACTTCGAATTCCTTGTCATGTAATTTGGTCTTAGCAATGATCCAACAACCTTTATGGACTTTATGAACCACATGTTCAAGTAGTACTTAGACATGTTCATTATAATCTTAATTTATGACATTCTTATCTACTCTCGCTGTGAATATGATCATGCAAACCATCTCAGGTTAGTATTGCCAACTCATAGAACCCATCAGCTATTTGCTAAATTCAGTAAGTCCGAATTTTGTCCAGGGTCAATAGATCTCCTTGGTCATATAGTTTTCGATGATAGCATTAGATTTGATCCTTAAAACACCGAAGCAGTAAAAAACTGGCCCAAGCCTATCTCTCCATCAGAAATTAGGAGCTTCTAGTGTTTGGCTAGCTATTATCAACGATTTGTTGAAGGATTTTTGTCCATTGCATCCCCTATGTCTATATTAACTCAGAAGAAAGACAAATTCCAGTTGTCAGATTTTTTTGAGAAGAGTTTTCAAGAGTTGAAGACTAGACTCACTACAACACTAATTTTAACTTTACTAGATGGTTTAGATAGATTTGTTGTATATTCTGATGCTTCTAGAGTTGGTTTGGGGTGTATTTTTATGCAAAAAGGTAAGTTCATAGCCTAGTTCTCTGGACAAATTAAGCCCCATGAAAAGAACTACCCCACTCATGATCTAGAGTTAGCAGTTGTAGCATTTTCCTTAAAGATTTGGAGGGACTATTTGTATTGGGTTCATGTTGATGTGTTCACAGACCATAAAAGCTTATCATATGTATTTTCTTAGAATGAGTTGAACCTGCATCAGAGGAGGTGGTTAGAGTTGTTGAAAAGCTACAACATGAGTCCTGTGTATCATCCGATCAATGCCAATATAGTAGCTGATGCTCTCAGTATGATGTCTATAGGTAGTTTTTCCTACATAGAGGATGGTAAGAAGAAGTTAGTTTAGGAAGTTCATCCACTTGCTAGACTAGGTTCCCACTTAGTCGATTCAGCAGAGGGTAGTGTATGGGTACAAAATGGTTCAAAATCCTCTTTGGTTTCTGAGGTAAAAAAAAAGAAGAACAGATATCCTAGTTTATTTAAGTTGAAAGAGTCAGTCCGGTATCAGAAAGTAGAGGTTTTCTCCCAAAGGGCAGATGGTGTATGGGATTGTCAGGGTAGACTTTGTGTTCCATGTATGGATGGCGTGAGGAAGAGGATTCTTGCAGAGGCGTATAGAGAGCGTTACTCGATTCACCTAGGGGAACTAAGATGTACCACAATTTATGGGAGGTCTATTGATGGAGTGGGATGATGAAAGACAGTACAAAGTTTGTAGCTAAGTGCCAGAGATATCAGCAGGTCAAGATTGAGCATCAAAAGCCTAGTGGGTCTATACAGGAGTTTAGTTTTCCCACTTGGAAGTCAAAGAAGGTAAACATGGTTTTGTGACGGGTTTTCTTCATACTCGCCGCCAGCATGACTCGATTTGGGTCATTGTGGATAGGATAACTGAATCAGCTCATTTCTTATCAGTACATACCTCTTATTCATCCGAGGATTATGCCAAGTTGTCTGTTAGATAGTTGGTCAGATAGCATGGAGTTTCGATGTCTATCATTTCAGATAGAGGTATGCAGTTCACCTCTTGCTTTTGGAAAGCCATCCAAAAGGGTCTTGGTACCCAGCTTCACCTCTGTACAGTGTTCTACCCTCAGACAAATTGTCATGAAGAAAGGACTATTCCGACTTTAGAAGATATGCTAAAAGCATGTTCCATTGACTGTAAGGGTAGTTGGGATGACCACTTCTCCTTGATTGAGTTTGCATATAATAACAGTTATCATCAAGCATTCAGATGGTTCCATTTAAGGATCTTTATGAAAGGTAATGTAGATCTCCCATTGGTTGGTTTTAAGTAGGGAAAGCCACAATGGTTGGGCCTGACTTGGTTTTGATATCTTAGAAAAAGTTCTGTTGATCATGGAAAGGATTACGACTGCTCAAAACTAACATAAATCATATGCAGATGTGTGAAGAAATGATCTCCAGTTTGAGATTGATGATTGGGTGTGTTTTAAAATCTCTCCTATGAAGGGAGTGAAGAGGTTTGGCAAAAAGGGGAAACTCAGTCCTCGATATGTTGGTCCTTATCGAATTCTCAGCCGTTTCAGAATTCAGACTTAGCTTCAGTACATCTAATGTTTTATGTCTCCTTGCTAAAGAAGTGCATAGGTGACCCAATAGTTGTAGTCCCGATTGCGGGCATAGATGTCTAGAATAGCCTTTCTCATGAGAAAATCCCCGTCAAAATTTTTGACCACCAGGTTCACAGACTGAGGAACTAATAAGTTCCTTTAATTAGATTTCCTTGAATTTACTCAGTTTCATGCTCAATTTACCTGTACAAACTCTGTATCCGTTCAGTTGCATAATACTCTCAAAGTATGTATACCTGCATGAAACTACTCAGTTATGTGTCATGTCTTCAGAACTCAATCACACTTTAGTTACGCATCTTCAATGTGATAAATCAGTATATCAGTAGTTTCTGTAATGAAACCACGCTTCAGTTGTGCATGTTTAATATGTAAACATAGTCTAGAAGTATTCTCAACCCAATCAGTCTTATTCGAGGATGAATGTTCCCAAGTAGGAGATATTGTATGACCCCAGAAAATCTTAAATTTAACTCAGTCCATTAAAGCTTAAAAAAGGTCCCAAACTTAGAAATTTCGGCGAAGTGTTTATACTAAGAATTATTTTATCCTTTATAATTTGGTGATCTTATTTTATGACCCTTATGACCTTAAAATATGGATCCTATGATTCAATCATGATTAGGTGTATTAGTAGATTACTTTAGGTGAGTTTTGAATTTTTCTGACCTCGTTTGAATCATATTGAGGTAAACAAAATAGCGGGTTAACATGATCTTGACACATCGTGTCACCCATCGCATCTAGGGATAATATTCCCCAGCTTTCAATGCAATTCCAGTGCACCAACTTGAATTCGATGCGGTGCATTAGTCTTCGCATTGATACCATCGATGCGATGCCTTAATCTGTGCGTCACTAGACATGTTTTCATTCATTAAAACTCAGCATCCAAAGCGGTATTTGAGTTATTTTCCCACCCTTAATCAGCCCCATAAACATGAATTTAACCTACTCTAAAGGCAAAAGGTCTCATTCTCTCTCAAAATTACTCAAGAACAAACCCTAGGGCATTCCAATTTCAAGACCAATCTTCTAGAACACACTATCAATCTTCACAAATTTAGTTATCAAGGTATGTCAGGTGTCCATCCACCCTTGGAGTTCAAGAACTTCTTTTAAAATTACAAGGTGATTTCTTTCATGAATTTTATGTTGAATTAAATTTTGTTCATGATTATGATGTTAGTTGGGTTTATAATCAATGATTAATTTTCAGTTCCATGAGAAATAAATACCATGTGTGTGTTTTTATATGGTTTGATATTATAAAGACTTGAATTTGTGAGTTGGGACTGTGGTCATGAAGCTTGCATGTTGTATTATCGTTATTTGCATAAATTATGTCCCCATGTGTTTGATAAAATGTTCATGTGAGTTGAGTAGTGCAATTATACCATGTTAGCATGTGAACAAGTTCATGCTATGCAAGTGTTTGCTAAAATGCCTCAATGAATGAATTGTGACAAAGTGACTAGTTATCATGTTTTCAAGATTGTGCTACGTTTTTACTATCTATGTAATCGTGTCCTCGGGGTTTCTAATACCCGACAATCTAGTTGTTTTGCTATATTTATGGTATTTTTAGAATAGTCTCAGTGATGTCACGTATAGTATTATTAATCCAGTTAACAGAACTCAGTATATTCAGCCAATTAGCAAAACTTAGTGTATTCAGTCAGTTAAGAGCACTCCGTCTAGTTCTGTCAGTTAGTAAGTTAGTAACAGAGTAGTAAAGCCTAGTGTAGAGTAGAAATCAGTTCAGTGTCTATTCAGTTGGTAGTAGGATCAGTACAAGGCAAACCCAGGGATAGGGGCATTCTTGTGCGTAAAGGGTTTGACCCTTGTAGCAATCCCTATGTTACATAACTATGTAACCAGCGTAGGTTAAGATATCTTTCTGCTAGCCTAGGGTTAATACATCTCGTACGAGTTTTTCCTGCCAATGAGGGTTGATTAAATGTCTTCCTTCCAGAAAGTATTAACTCATAGCCATTGTTAGCATTCCTTGGCAAGGTGCTAAAACACTTCCAACTGGGGTCACAGGTTGGACCCTAACTCAGTTCACAATTTGGGTATGTCAGTTTAATGAACACTCCCACAATTTCAGTTTCAATATCAGACTCAGTATAAAACCTCTGTTCATTTTTAAAAAATTAGGATTGTCAGTTACAGTCACCCAGCTCAGCACACAATTCAGTTAGTTATACAAAATCAGGACTATCAGAAATAGTCACTCAGTTAATAGTAATACAGTATCAGTAAACTCAGCTATCAGTCATTTAGTTTTCAAAACTCATTATCCAATATTAATAATATCTCAGTTATAGTATACGTAGTTATATGCATAACATTACATAATAAGTATTTATAGTAGCTTCTGATATATATGTACTTTCATTCTGTTATATTCAGATTATTCTGTCAGTTATTGTTCATGGATTGAACCTATGCATTCAGCCTTACCTCACTTAGCATACCAGTATATTCAACGTTCTAATGCATACCTTTTTTTGTGCTATAGTGTCATATATGATAGGTTCTAACGTACAAAGCTTCTGACCATACTTAGCAACCCAAATTATCAGTAGAAGATTTAGTGGTAAGTCCTCATAATTCGAGGACATAGTCATCATTTTAGTATTTTAGTTTATTTTTTCAGTAGTCGTAGTTAGTTGGGGACTTATCCTATCAACTCTATCTCAGACAGTTATAGGCTTTTAGACTAGATTATTTCAGACAGATGTTCAGTTTTCAGTATTTATTTATCTGTATTTAGTATCTTATTTTAGTTATGAACCTTATGACAAATTTAGTGTAGTTTCTGCATAATTACAGTGTTATTATTATTCAATGATTGCAGTATTTACCAGTCATAGGTTAGCTTATAGTCCTTTAGGATTATGAGCATTGTTTGTTATCTGGGGCGCAGACTCGAGGAGTTGCAGTTCATGATGTCGATTAGCCAAAAAAAAGAGGAGTTGTGTGTTAATGAGGTTAGATAACAAGAAAAATTAGTAATAGGAGTTCTTCAGTTAATAACGATGATTAGTTGATAAATGGTTCATTAATGAATAGTTAATCAAGTATTATTAAGTAAATAAGGGTTAGTTATTGAATGGTGTCAACTAATAAAACATAGTTAGACGGTAAGTGGTCACATGTTTTCTAATGATGGTTAATAGTTATAAGTTAATTAATTGATAATATTGAGCATAGGCAAAATGACGATTATGGACTAGTGATGAACCCTGTCTTGATGTTAGATATCGGCTATTAAATAAATAGTGTATATTTTTTATCTCATGAATGAGGACTATCTAAAGAATAATATTTATGCTAATAACTAGAGGTCTAGTGACGTCTAGCAAACTAGTGGTTTCATCATAATAAGAGTTGAGTGACTAATAACGAGTAGATGGATAGTATTGTCTAGATATATAATCTATTGTGGTATGTCTATGTTTATGGTTATTTTAGTGCATGTTATTTGATAAGGGTAAATAATAATATGATGGTATTAATACCCGACAAGGTCAGAGGATACTATTTTGATGATATTGATCCCCCAGAAAGGTCAGAGGATACTATTATTATAATATTGATACTCGACAAGGTCGGAGGATATATGGATGATATGTTGATTCCCAAAAAGGACAGAGAATATATTGATGATATGTTGATACACGATAAGACCAAAGGTTTATTACAACGATTATGGTAATGATGATGAGATGTTTATATAAATTATTTACCTTGTATTCATTCCTGAATATGTATCGCCTATCACCTGTATGCATCTATGCCTATTAAACTATACGGGACAATTGCATAGATATGGGTGATGAATATGTCTTGTATTATTAAATGTTGATTGAACCTTCTGAGCTTGGTCCGGTGGGGGTACACATAGGCTCAGCTAGGTATTTTGTTGTTCGAAGTTGCCAATTGTTCCCGACTTTATTGATATTGTTATTATAATTTTTATGATCATTATTATGGCTAGTTTATGATAAATTGGACAATGATCCTAAGTCAGGATTTGAGGTATGTCTTTGGAATATTCTATCTTATGATTATATTCCAATGAACGGTTATTTCACATCTCGCCATGTGGAATGGAAACCCTGAGTATCATAGTATTTAAATCATTATAGTATTATGACATCTTAGAAACAGGATATGATGATATAGGTTATTCTTTGAGATGATCTTATGTTTATATATATATATAAACATAAGATCATCTC